>NW_007578703.1:222409-224173 GCF_000690725.1 Stegastes partitus
CTTTTTCTGGTGTATATTATTACTAATTCTAACTGATATCCATGATTGCTTTGGCAACATAAAAATTACATCATCCTATGATATATCTTCCCAGAGCATGCCAACAAAAACAGCCTGTCACCCTTAAAAAAAATCAAGGCTTGACATACTCAACATGAAGTCAAACAATCAAAGGAAAAAACAACTTTAATGATGACTGATGAGCTCAGGAACTGACACATTTCACAACTGTATTTGCGATGCACTTTGTTTTTCCACTTTTCCATTTCTGCACTGCTGAACTAACCATTAGCAGGTGTCGTATGCATCAATGAGCTGCTTCTTGTGTACATTAACGATAATTCCCACTGATTTCCGTGACTATGCTTTGACAACGTAAGGAGATACATCATGCTTATGAAGCCATCCTGACTGCGAGTCACAGAGAAATTTAAAAGGTGCAAGCCCCCACATGCTCCTCCGAACACAGTGCCACACTCCCAAACAAACACCTTCCCCAGCAATAATCTGTTGAAGGTGATAATTTATTCTCTGTCTTCAAAACTGTCCCCCCCCCCCTCCTCTTTTTTTCAACTCTCTGCACTCCAGCTGGCACCAAATCCACCCGCGGTGCATGTCAGATGGGCGGGACGTTACATTTTTTGGAACAAGTTTCAATGCTGCAGACGAGAAGTAATTGTCTCGCATTTGCTGCCTGACACTGTGGGTGTTTTCGAATGCAGAGTGCCTCCAACCCCGCCAGCTGTCGACATGTAGCTGAACTGGATATTTCCACTGGATACCACAAAAAAAAAAGCTGGCATTAGTCCAGGTAGTCTCTTAGACAAACAGACAGACGGACAGATAGTAGGACAGGCAGGCAGGCAGGCAGGCAGGCAGGCGGCAGGAACGGGAATGCAATATTCATCAGGTGATACCTCCAGTAACTCTCTATTATTTATTAAGTCTGAATCAGCTCTGTCATCATCCACACTCTAACAGGCTCAGCCTCGAGCACACCCATAAGGAGAGAGTACGCAATATATAGATGGATTTCCCAAATGAATCAGTGGACGCGATGCAATCTGGTCCAAATACTGCTAATGAGAGGCCAGGTTTCATCTCAAATCCGCTGCGAGGGGATTACACAGGTTCGAGTGCAAACATTTCATTTCTCGGCTGAGCTCTCTCTTGGTTTTTTTTCCTTTTCCTTTATTTCTTCAGGTGAACAGCATTGTGCTGCCCGTGTAATTTGTTTCTATTCCTGTGAATAGCATTAATCAAATCATATGTTCCTCCAATGTACCTCCAGCGCTCAGTGTGTTCAGTCGGGCCATTAACACATGAAACCTCCTGTCCAAATAGTTAATACGTGCAGCTTTAAATAGCTGTGGAATGGATTAATGATGGAGGTAATCATTTACGGTATGCTTTATTAATCTGCTCTCCTGTTATTAGGACAGTTATTAAGGCTGTCAGTCTTTATGGGGTGATGGTGATGGTGGTGGGGGTAGCGGTGGTGGTGGGTGGGGCAGTCTAAATTAGACCGTAAGAATCTTTACTATTGATCTGATGTAATGTCTTACCCTCCGTCCTTTCACCTTCGCTCATTCTGACATCATTCCTATTACCTACTGCTGACAACTACGCTGACATGCTGACTTATGTAACGCAGGCCTCCCAGTACCTACTGAGGACTGTACTGTACATTTATATAACTTCCTTAACCCCTTTCTGCAGCAGCTGTTAGAGGCTTTTTTTTTTCCTGTCCTGATTTTACATTCC
>NW_007578703.1:226268-229501 GCF_000690725.1 Stegastes partitus
AAATGTACAAGTAATAACATTTTCATTGTACTGAAACTAAAAAAGGGAGATTGGAAGGTATTTGTATTATTTATCAAACAGTACCTGAACCTATAAACTTCCCTTAAACGTCGTTTGTGTGTTGCCTGTAATGTTGACACCAACGTTTGTATTATAGAGATTTCACTAACGAGCGACTTACTACACGTTAACAAATTCTGCGAAGCTGTCATCCGCACACTGGGGGTTACTGCAGAAGGAGTCGAAAAGACTGTTTAATTGAAAATTACTTTGTTTATCTTTGAAAGGGGAGCGTCTCCAATTTTTACACATAAACGTTGAGCTCAGCTTGAGCTTGGAGACTAAAAATGCATAACAGAAAGCCTTCGTTACAAAGCCGGGGGAGGGCCTAACGACAAGACGCTATTGGTTTAATTACAGGAAATGTCAATCATACTGCCGGACAAGAACGCTGATGTTGAGCATGACGTCGATTTTTGCTAACTGGCATTCAAACACACACCTCTGACCCGTAATGTCACCCTGCTCGATGCCACAACTCGGGAGCTAATGATCAATTGCTGTGTTATTTGATGGCGAGGGTCACCAGTTCACCCCAATCACACCTGATTGGATGTATTTACATCACAGCTACAAAAAGACAGAGACATTCATTGTATGTTTCTATTTTTTTATTTTTAAACTGACTCGGTATATAACTGCAAATAACTGAGCAAGTGACCCAAGATCCCAGGTTACTTTCCCTTTAAGTTGTTATTAATGGAACAACACAGGTCTGTCAGCCGCTTGACATGCATCCACATTTGTGTCAATTCGAGCTGGATATTGCTGATAGCAGTGGACTCCTACTTTGCATTTGTTTTAAAACACAAACAAACAACCATATATATGCTGAATTACAAACCCCTAAAGGCCTATATCTGAATAAAAGTGAATGAGACTAGGGCTATATTCATCCTGCAAGCATGAATATTGAGAACAGCAGAAATCAAATCCCATGGAATCTGATCTTTTCAATTCTGTTTGGGCCACTTGTGCCTCTAAATCAGATATAGGTCAGATTTTTTTGACTCTGAACAGTCGTATTGGAATTCATGTGACATTCACATCATTCTTCAGACAATATTGTACACAATTGTGTCCTGGCAGGGGTCGCTCTGTGAATATTATCATGGAAAAAAAAGGCTGTGATGGAGGGTTTCAGCGGAGGGGCAGTGAGGTGTTGGAAGTGTTCGAGGTGACACATCTCACAGCTTCACAGGCTTCCACTGCCATCGACATATAAATCAATCAGTAAACAGTGACCTCAGAGGCCCACGTGTTTCTTCATTTCAACAGTTTACTGCATGTGACATATCGCTCTTTTGTGCATGCAGGTCAGAACCGTGACCGGTTCACACTGTAATCTGTTATGGGCCACATTTAAACATAATGTGAACGGCCTAACAGCAATATCAGATCTAAGCAGTAACTCTCAGCTGTACAATAATACTCCCAGTGTAAAACTGGGATTGACTGATTACTGGACTGGACAATTATCAGAAATTATGAATAACTATTGGCTGTTAAAATGCTACTTTGGCTCAGTGTAAAACATAAATAGGACCATTTCAACAGAAAAAAACCTTTATTGGAGTTTAAGTTATTTTAAATTTTGACAACATTTTCATTTTTACTGCAAATGCGTATCAGTTCCAGATATTGATTATGGGTCCTTCTTGATAATCAGCTAACCACTAACAAAAATGTAGCTTCTAGATCTCCCAAATTTCATATTTAGTAACTCACCAACATAGACTGTATAGAAAAGATGGATATAGCCTCTGGATGTAAAAAGTGAAGCCAGTGTGGAGCTGATTGAACCCTGCATTCTTTCTAACAGCCAGCAGGGGGCGACTCCACTAAGTCCAGTTGTATAGAAGTCTATGAGAAAACAGCTGTACCTTTTCCTGGATTTACTACCAGGTGTACATTTTCCTAACAAGTTTATGGTTTCAGTTGCTATTTTGAAGTTTTCCTCAATGCAGCATGTTGTTCATTTTTGTCAATTATGGCCCCATTTTGAGCAACATTGACAAAAACGCAGACAAAAAAGTTGCTGCTGTACCAGCCACATCCACGCCTCACTCATTACACACAAGACAGGGGCAGCCAAAATTCCAAACTTCCAAACAGTCGTTCACAAATCAGTTGGGGATGTCCNAGGGCTACACTTAGAGACAGACAACCAAGCACACTCACATTCACACCTACGGACAATTTAGAATCACCAATTAACCTCAACATGTTTTGTGGAGGAAGCCGGAGAACCCAGAGAGAACCCACGCTGCACGGGGAGAACATGCAAACTCCACGCCGAAAGATTCCGGTGCCCCCACCGGGATGCGAACCGGCGACCTTCTTGCTGCGAGGCAACAGTGCTAACCACTGCGCCACCTTGCAGCCCGCCATAAATCATAAAAAAGGAAAAAAAATTCTCAAAAATTACAAAAAAATAAAAAATCCAAGCAGGCACAGGGGTTACAAATATCGCCCTCCTGGCTCTACTTCCTATAAATATTTCACTACTTACATATTTATGATCTTTACACACGAGGCTGTTTTCACACAACTCTACAAAGATGTTTTACCGTGTTGAATGCATCTTGCTTATAACTTGCTCCACTGTTTACCGTTGTTGAGCCACGGTGTATTTATTCTATCGCTCAACTATGTTTGATTTTTACTCTCTTCTCTAAATTTGATTCCATCCTTGTCTCCTATCTGCTCTGTGTAAACACTGCCTGCAGTTCAGCCAAAAAAAAAATTCCCATAATCTTTGTCACTGTTGGTCACAGCTGAGTTTATTTGTGGCTTTTTTTGGTTTTACAGGATTTTGTGGAAACTGTTTATTTTGGGCCAAATTTTAACACAGAGACACAGAATAACGTGATTTTAATGAAATATCACAACTTCGAGCTTAGATTTGCCTAAACAGAGCCCCTGCTTGCACATGATTAGTTCAAGGACTAATGGAACGTTGAAAATTTGATAATTCCATCCTTCATAAATGGTGTCATTTCAGTGATTTCAAAAAAAAATAAAAAAGGTAACACTCATTGTAGCACTGTCTATGGAGATGTGGTGTATATGAAGGCTTCTGCTGAGTGTCTTAGCGTGCTGGATAGTGTGTACCATGGAGTGCTGAGAGCTCATTATCAAATGTGGTCCCCTCACTCACCATTGTGTACTCT
>NW_007578703.1:232256-244695 GCF_000690725.1 Stegastes partitus
GATTGACTGATTACTGGACTGGACAATTATCAGAAATTATTAATAATGATTGGCTGTTAAAATGCTACTTTGGCTCAGTGTAAAACATAAATAGGACCATTTCAACAGAAAAAAACCTTTATTGGAGTTTAAGTTATTTTAAATTTTGACAACATTTTCATTTTTACTGCAAATGCGTATCAGTTCCAGATATTGATTATGGGTCCTTCTTGATAATCAGCTAACCACTAACAAAAATGTAGCTTCTAGATCTCCCAAATTTCATATTTAGTAACTCACCAACATAGACTGTATAGAAAAGATGGATATAGCCTCTGGATGTAAAAAGTGAAGCCAGTGTGGAGCTGATTGAACCCTGCATTCTTTCTAACAGCCAGCAGGGGGCGACTCCACTAAGTCCAGTTGTATAGAAGTCTATGAGAAAACAACTGTACCTCTTCCTGGATTTATTACCAGGTGTACATTTTCTTAACAAGTTTATGGTTTCAGTTGCTATTTTGAAGTTTTCCTCAATGCAGCATGTTGTTCATTTTTGTCAATTATGGCCCCATTTTGAGCAACATTGACAAAAACGCAGACAAAAAAGTTGCTGCCCTATCAGCCACATCCACGCCTCACTCATTACACACAAGACAGGGGCAGCCAAAATTCCAAACTTCCAAACAGTCGTTCACAAATCAGTTGGGGATGTCCCAGTGGCTGTGCATGTCTGTCATAAACTGTCGATTGTCACCACAAACCTCCTTTCAGCTGTTGATAACATGCTCCAACTTTACACTGCATTCTGAAAGGGTTTCATGGGCCTCACAGAGTTTCGTTAAAAAAAAAAAAAAAAACATTAACACCACTGTCTTAAACTGATTAACTGTGCTTGTCCCAACCGCAAGATTAATCATCTCCTTTCGGAAACAAGGAGGAGACCTGACCGGGAATCAGCAGCAATAAAAGCCCCGGGAGCAAGACCACACTCGCATCAAAATTTTTACAGCCACACCAAGACTCCCTCAGCACCAAGCTGAAGATGGGAATCCGGCCAAAAAAACTTCTTGTACTCTTTTATTGCCTTGTCTTTGATTTTTTCAGCCCTCCGCAGAGGACACGCAGGAGTCGTACAGACTGTGCCGACGACACTGTGTCTATGTTTAAGAAAGCAGGAGGGACAGAAAAAGATGCGCTACACAATGTAATGGCTTACACTGAATAAACATGATCCATAATTAATAAGCTAAACGAGGCACTGCTGCACGGTGCACCTGACTGCCCACTGAGATGAGCTATCAGGTCAGTCAAGTGTTGACTGTACGGGCCGCTGTATGCCCATGCACTATGTATGCAGTCACACCTCAGTGCACACACACTTATTCAGGAACTAATGAGGCCTTGGGAGATCGTACACATCTAAAAACGTTTCTTCGTTTGCTTGCCTCTGTATATGTTTATCTGTGCATGAAGCCAGGCATCACACAGATACTGTACCACATGCACAGGACAAACTGAAGCATTGTGCACCCATTCACCACACTCATTTACCCCATTTCTGCTTTTCATGCTTCGTCCCATATTTGCATCTTGCCATCACTAGAGTCAGTGAAGCATGAGCGGTTATTAGAAGATTCCTGTCTTGGAGAAAAAAAGAAAAAAAAAAAAACCGCAAACATGGCTTGCTTTAAAAGAGAAAAAAACAACTCCTCTCTTATTATCGCACGCAGCATAACAGCTAATATGCATGCAAGTTAAACGATGGAGAGCCTCCGCTCGGTACACTTGCTGGAGTTCACATGTAAAAAAAAAAAAGGAAGGGCTTTTTTTTTGATGGGAAAATACATAAATGTAAGTGGACGCACACGCAAACACACACAAATACAGAGCCCAAGTGTCATAAGTATTCCACATCGTGAGAGAGCCCCTGACTCCACTTCAAAGCTCTCGGGCTGACAGTGGCTAATGATGAACACTCAGATGAAGAGCAAAGAGACAGCGATCCAGACTCCACATTAAAAAGGCCTCTTCCCGTCTCATACGCCGAGATAAAAGACGAGAACTCGTGCCCGACTGCGGCTAATGTGCGTTTAAGCACTCATACATACATACATACATAAATGCGTACACAGGCAGACACACTTATCATGCAAATGTAGAATAATTACAGTCTTGTCTGCGGGAGGAAAGCTGGGATGCCTTTTGAAGATAGCGATCCTCAAAAGATTCATTGATGTTACGCTGGTTAATGGAGGAGAGACACAAGGAGGCACAGAGCTGGTGTCTCTCACTCTTTCTCTCTCCTTCTCCAAATCCACATTTCCTGCATTGCTTGGGACAACGGTGGATATTTGCATTTGTCGTGGACATTGGACAGGCCTCGGGTAGGTGCACAGAGGCTGTGATTATCAGGAGTCGGGGCTTCGGTGCCCCAGGACTGAGATGTGGCTATAAAAAGAGTGACTTTTTTTTACTTTTACTGGTGTTTTCACCATCATTTTCAAACTGATGTCTGTCCACACGAGAACAGCTCAGCAATACAAGACGAAACTGGCCTGTTGTCAAACAACAAAATTGTGCACCACAGCTAACATCTGGTAAGAAGGGAGGCAGACACAGCTCGCTGGTTACTCATAGCTGGTTAAACATCTGTTCTGCTCAGGATTTAGTCACTCTGATGTGTGTGTGTGTAAAGCAGCAGTTTGATAGCTGCAACCTGTTAACTAGTAAACAGTGAACAGTAATTCCTGTGCTGCTGTGCTCAGGTGTCAATCAAATCCTTATGCTAGTATGATAGTGGAGTCATTTGACAGAATACATTTTTAAAAATGCAGGTTAATGGCAGGATATCAGATTCAGAAAAGCTTGCAGCAATCGCTGGTGTCAGCACTGACAGATGTTTTATTTTTTGCTTTGTTTTTTTCTCACTGGCAAAGTATGAAAATACACTGACATCCCTGCTTTATGCTTTCTATTTGTGTGAGCTATGAAGCTAGCAGTTATTGCACGAAAAGAAGAGCGATATCTGTTCCCTGAGTTTGTCCGCAAGACTGCAATTCTCTCCAGACTGTGCATATGTTGCCTGGGAGGAAGCACTACCTTAAAGGCTAAAGTCAAGGAACAAAAATGCCTGCATGCAGTAAACACCGCAGATTACATGGAAGAACGTGTGTAACAGGATTGACTGTAGCCTTAAGGCCAGTTCATGGTTTCTCCTTCCGTGGAGTCCGTGCGCAGCCCAAAATTTGAGACCGTGTGGTCTGTCCACACAGCAAGCACGCCAACTGCTCATGTGCCAGAAAAGTAAACTGGGCACTTGTTTTCTGCACCATATTTATGCCATGATGTCTGTACTGTATTCCATATTCTTGCCCATATTCTTACTAGAGTGTGAAGAAATTGTACAAACTGTTACCTTTTTTTTTTTTTTTTTTTATGTCTGTACTGTATTCCATATTCTTGCCCATATTCTTACTAGAGTGTGAAGAAATTGTACAAACTGTTACCTTTTTTTTTTTTTTTTTTAAATTGTCAGGCAATACAATAAATAAAGAAGCACTTCTTTTTGATGTCTCCAGTTTACCATCATGTCATCATGTCAGTGGTGTACATGTGTGCACCATTGACTGCAGCCTCATTTTATCAAGTCTAAACCCAGAATCTGCTTTGCTAACCCTTTATAGGGCACCCATTGAAATACTTGGAAGTTTAAATTTTCAATCCTGGAATGTTATTGGTGGATATAGGGGACATTTTTTTCTTTTTTGACTTTTTAAAAAAGTTTTAGATTTAGGCTGCAAATTAAAGTCAAAGCAGTTACCATATATAATTCTTCACTCACCAAAAAACATCCAGATATGTGTATACATTATTGGAAAATTACACATATAAAGATAAAGGAACATTTACTTCAGTCAGACTTATGGAACTTCTGACACTTGTGTCAAAATATCACTCTGGCTCACTGTGATTGGTCATGACGGCGTCATCATGTGTCATCGGCCTGACCGTCATTGATTGGCTGGATGAAGTCATGTGATTCTGCCCCCCGCCATTTTTAAAGCCCGCAGAAGTTACCATATAGGGTTCCTTGCCCAATAAAGGGTTACTCAAAGTCTTTTTTTGAATTTTGGCCATTTAGGTGCAGTTAAAAAAAAAAAAAAGCTCAAAGATTCATATGAGATTGTTTACTGTGTATAAATATGGACGAATTGGCACTCACATGTTACTCAAAAAGGCTACAGAAATTAGCTATAAAGACTAAAACTGTCTTTGCATCAGGCAGTAAAAATGTTTATTCCCGCTGTAAAGCTGGGTATTTTAACATGGGGGTCTATGGTGATTGACTTGCTGCTGGTGTCAGCCTCAAGTGGCCATTCAGGGAACTGCAGTGTTGTGTGCGAGCTCACTCAAGTCGGTCCATGGAAAACATGGATTGGCGTTTTAACTCTGCAAAATGCACTGATGCATATCTGTGGCTGTTTAGATGCTGAAAAAATACATTAAATCCTGTTTATATTGGTGTTTATATGCTGTGAATACAAACCTGTACTGGTGGAGGGTCACTTCCTCCTTTAATCCTGAAACTCCACCTTTATATTTAGCATGCAAACATACGAGTGGCATTAATTTAAATGTCTCATTGTTGGCACAAAGGCTTGCTTTAGCATAATTTGCATATTTCAGAAAATGTCAAACTATGCTTTTAAATGCTACATACATATGATCATATGTAATGAGCTTTTAATTATAAATAACTAAGCAATCATAATAAATCATGACTATGCGATGGTTCAAAATAATAAAGTGGAATTAATGACAAATGCACAATATTCCAGAGTGCACTGCACAGCTTAATTACACAACATTAATAAGTAAGCTAAAGTTGAGAAATTAAGAAGAAAGCTAACTGAGGTTACACTATGGATGTGCGTTCAGAGACGGTGTGTGACTGCCAGCCTTGTGTTTTCACCGCAAAACTAAGGAGACAGCAAAGGAGCGAGGACACGCTAACACATACATGTGCATACAAATGATCAGGCAGGAATCTAAACTCAAACATAGGCCAAAAACACACACACACACACACACACACACACACACACACACTGCTGCACAGGCAAGCACACAAACTAATTGGCCACCCCATTAGTAATTTATTAAGCTTGTCCTTGTAAATTTTATCAGGTATCCAGCAGGGGAATAGATTTATTGATTCACTCTGCATTCATCAGGCCCAGAAAACAGAGTGAGAGAGAGCGCAGAGGAGTCCAAGAGAGGCAGAAGAAGAGAGAGAGAGTGAGAGAGAGAGAGGGAGAGAGTACATTTATCAGGACAGACAGCATTGGGGTTCCAAGCGGCTTTGCAAGAGATCAGGCTGGAGTGTGTTGTGATTCCCCCTGGGTCACCACTATATCCTGCTTCATTCACAACGCTGCCTCGCCTCAGCTCATCAATGTGCACCTCCCGATCAATGGTTCTCATAAAACACCATCCAGGCTTTGGCTTATGCCTTCTCACGGCCAAAAAAGGAAAAAAAAAAATACGAACCAAAAAAAAAAAAAAAAAAATAAAAAAAAAAAAAAAAAAACAGCAATGCTGTCAAACTTCATCTTAACCCCCAGGAGCTGCAGATAAGCTGCAGGGCAAACAAGTGCATACAGGGTCACGGATATGCTGGAAGTAAATTCTAAGAATTTTCAATTTGAAAACCAGCCACTGACACACCATCTACAATATGTATGGGGTTGTGACCTCATTACTGTTCTACCTCTGGCCCACTAGTTTCCAGGTTTTTTTCTTTTTCCTTTCATCAAGTATTGGCGCATATTGACTGGATGAGGAAGTATGTTGTTATTGTAATAGTATCAGTCTCTGCGGCTCATCTGCCTTGCTGCCCATCACTGTGTCCAACATTCATCTGTTTGTGTTCGCCGGCAGTGGGAAATAAGCCGGAGAAAAAGTAGGAAACGCTAAGAGTTGGAGTTCTTGATGGCAACAGCGGCGATAATTGCAGCGTGTTTTCTGTGTTCTCGAGTATATATATTCACCTTTGTGGGCGGATGGATGATTTTCCGCGTGTGTGGGCACGTAAGTTAAATCGACGTGACAGCGAGGCAGCTCGACTGTAAACACTGGTTTCTGAAATGCAATCCTTTGTACACAAACACAAACCCTCCCCAGTTTTTTTTTTTTCGTTCTGGACGTTTGGAAGCAATTTTTTTTGGGGTGGGGATCAGAGAAACTCTGATCCAAGATGCCTTTCCCTTCAGGCATCTCCTTGACTAGTATTGTTCCAGGATTCCCCGGCATGGCTCACCAGGAGGTTAGGAGACTGCTTGCTGTGCGATTGGTGAAGGAACCTTGTGCCTGGGATTTGGGAATACCGATTCCTAATCCTCTGCATGGCTTCCCTCTGTTTCTGGACGTCGCAGGTTGGAACATGTAGGTGGAGTGGTGTAAACACACATATGCTAAGACATATGGACTGGAGTGATAAGGCCTGTGGATGTTTTAAGTCCATTATTGTATGGATTGCAACCATTTAGCCCCGAGCATTTGGCCACCGTACTTTTCATCTCAGCTCTATTTGTGATATCGTTCATGAAAGTGGTAAACTACATCTTCGGCATGTTTCCTCACCACTTCTACTCTCATACCGCTACTCGAAGGGCTCTTTTCGTAATCATCTATTTCTTGATTTTTGTCACAAAATACTCAATGTCTACTCTCTACTTTTCATCGAGTACAATGATTTTTCACTCCCTGCAGGGAGGAGCGGCCTTCCACAACCTTCTCGTTCAAAACTTATCCTTTTTTTTTTTTTCTAACTTTCCCAATGGTGAGTTTCCTTTTGTTGAGTTTCATTCAAAAGTCTTGAATTTAACTCTACAAGTGGGAAATGCTCATTACCTGAAATTCTAATATTTAGTGCTGTTTCTAAAGATCTGTTTGTGTAAAAAAAAGTATCAAGGACCAAGTGAATTACCTACTTAAAACTGCATATTTTCACAGGTCATTGATGGAGCCGGCATAAAAGTGCAGGAATTTTCTTTGTGTGCAGTTAGACTCCTTGCAAACAGTGTATTTATTTTATTTTTTACATTCTCAACCTACCTGATATTTATTTTGCTTTGCATAAATTTGCGGATACGCTCCCTCTCTCTGTGACCTTTTTCTTCTCTTTTTGCCCCTTATTCTTATTTGGTGAAACAAGACATAAAAAAAAAAAACAAAGAAATAAATAGAAAAGGAATGGGTGTGAAGATAGGCTCGAGGTGGGCGTTGAGGCTGATTCGGAGGGATGAAGGAGGAGAGAAAAGGGGAACGGAGAGGAGAGGAGGGGAGGAGGAGAGGCAACAATCTGTGCTGGTTAACTTCCCCCCGTTGACCCTGCAGAAGGGGCCACGGCTCCCTCCATCTGCCAGAAATAATCTCTCACAAACACACACTCAGATGTGCAGGAACACACACCTTCCCAAATAGCAAAAAAAAAAAAAAAAAGAGGATTAATGATATTCCAACACTTACACACAATCAGCCAGAATCCATCACTCCAGTTTGTGCAGGAGCCCAGGCGGGCCAGTATGTGTGTGTGTGTGTGTTCTACTTTGAAGATTGAAAGTGTTTCTGTGTGTCTGCAAGTGTCTGTGTATTACGTGGGTGTGTGTCATGTCTGGGGCACCATATGTTCCCCACAAATTTGTTTTCACCCCTAAAAAAGCCTATCCATACGCATATTAAGCAGCTTTAATTAAGACCCCCCTACCCACATGCATACTGTACGCAGATGCACACACACTTCCTGGGAGAGGTAGTGTGATTTCCGAGCATCTCATCGCTAGAGAGAACACTTGAGGAACAAGTTAATTGACATTGACTATTCATATATACAGAGTGTGTTGGCTGGGCTGTGGGCAGATGGTGTTTGTAAGCTCCCATTTAAACCGGCAGTCAAAAAAAAAAAAAAAGGGAAAATGCTGCCTCAGTCTTGTTTCTTAGTTCCTGAACAACCAGATGAGGTTGAGACTGTATCAGGGAGTGTGTGCATCCCAGCAGAGCAAATCAGTAGCTCTCAATCCAGGTGGTCAGGACCAAACAAGAGCACTGTTCATTGTCTGTCTCTGCTGTTACAGAAACACGAGTTTAGCCCACTGATCGTACATAGGAATGGACAAACCCTCTTTAGAGTTACCCACATAGTTCCTGAACAGTGTTTCATAAGTGTGGTGGTCAGTGTGGTGGCTCTGACCATCGCCATCTTGGCAGCGTCTGATTCTGAATGAGCATAGAGGTGGGACGTGAATGAAGCTGAGGGCCATGAACTGTCCTGTGATGACGCCAACCTGTCACTCAAAGCAGCCACACTCTAAATTATGCATAAATTTAAGCCTCGATTTAATTGAAACAGCTGTGTACATTTTTTTTGTACCAGACACTACAAGCATGTTTATTTCTGCTGTAAAGTTGGACATTTTAACATAGAGGTTTATGGGGATTGGCTCGAGGCAGCCTCCAGTGGCCGTTTGTGGAACTGCAGCACTAGCTTAATTTTGAAGCCGCTTGATTTTGCTTCGCTGTCTCGTCAATAATCTCATAAATGCTACCGTTGAATGTGTGAATACAGCTCATGTTAACTTTGTACTCTCCACAACTATATAAACATTCCCTTCGGTGAAACTTTGAGTATCAGACGGGTCCTGCCCTCCCTGTGGTCCAGTCAGTCAGTCAAAAGAGTCGACTTAACTCCCAGTTTCTCCGCTGCCTCAACCACCACCTCCTTCTCCCCACTGATGTTTTTTCTTGTTGGTTTAAATGAAAAACATCAGGTCAAATCAAATGCAGATCAATGTTATTACTTAATTTGCTTGCAGGTCAAAGTCAGGTTTGGGAATGCTTGGCTCAGAAAATCCTGACTTAATGATATCCTTTATATCAGGGAAAGTCTTCAACAACTTGTTTTTGAGTCTAACAACTTTTGTCTGAGTAAATGATGCAGAGAAAAGCCCAGTTCAAGAACTATTGTCGATATCTGCCACATCCATTACAGTAGAAATCTCTGTAAAGTTGGTACGACAGACTACAGAAATGCCACAGTTATGAAAACAACTTAACCTTTAACAGCTTAAACTAAACTGTTACAACAGTCAATTCCACACCAGACTGTTCGAGACATTTTAAATAAATTATATCACATGAGAGCACAAACCTTGCATGTGATACAGTTGTCTCAGTGTTGCAAGGTGATAACACAAGCGCTAATTAATCAGCCCCCGTGTTTCGTTTTCTTTTTTTTTTATGATTAAAAGATGTCATATTTAGAGATCGTTTCTGTGGTTACATTTCTACTGCACTTGACATTTTTTTGTGAAGTTTCACACAACCCTTTCATCCCATGGTCTACAGGTGCACTTGGAGGTCAAGGTTTGGCATCAGCCTTGCATGCAGTGAGTGAGAGGTCACTGGGTGCACCCGGGACAAGCTGCCACTCTGTCACACATCTAACACACAGGTGACAAACACAGTCTTTCTCACATCTACAGAGTTTCCACCGTCATGTCTTTGGACTATGGGAGCAGCCAGAGACTTGGGGAACAGCAAACGCCACACTGGAGAGACCAGGACTCAAGCCAGGAGAGGTGAACCCGGGACCTTCTTGTCTTGAGGCTCTCGTCCAAATCACTGTAGTCCTTCTCAATCCCGATACGACTGTGACATTCAGTCTTTGCCATTATCCACCTTCCCAGATATATGCTCTCTGCATGGTTTCCTCTTTATAGTTGCCCTCCCTTTGCCCAAAGGACAACTGCATGCATGTATAATTTACCACCCTTGACTAGTCTTATTTACATTATTCCTTGACTTTGATGTATCTCATTACTGCTCGCATGTGATACTTCATCTACTTTCATGTATCAACCAAAGCTGTGACACTTCCGGACAGCACTGTGGATGCTAATCAGGATTGAATTTGTTGTTATCTGTGGAGTTAAAAACAGCAACTGCAAAGTGCTTTGATAGTCTTCATTAATGCTTAAGCGCATGTGTTGATTTATGAATGGGAGCATGCATTGTATGCGAGGATTGTCAAGGGGAAACTCTGCAATAATGACGGCACGGCGAAGAAGAGGGTGCAAGGATTTGTGAACGATGGTGTCTCTACCAGCCGTGAAAATGGCTGTGGCACCTCCAAGTCACACATTTCTGTCTCTGACGGGTAGGCTGTCGCCATGGCAACGCAGCTTTTTGGCTTTGCAGGGTGATAACAAGGTGGAGATGTGCTTAAAGAGGGAGGATGGGGGGGGAGACGATGGGGATGGGTGTGCACAGAGAGACGGAGATAAACTCAAAATGCTGCTCCCAAAGTATTTTCTCCCCCCGAGTCCCTCCGCCTCGGACAAAAGAAGGAAGAGATGGAGGAATTATGCGTACACACACACACACACACACACACACACACACACAACCTGATATTGGTGCAAATTTAACTGCACCATAACTGAAATCTGAATTCTGAACAGCAGATTCTAATTTATCACCTTTATACAAAAATGAAGTGTTGTAATATTCAATGCTTTAGTCTATCAACACAAATATTTCAAACAGTTTACGACCAACAAGTCCGAGCCTGGTCAAAATAATAATAACATTGTGCCCGTTAATTTATACAAGCTTCAGGCTTTATGGTGATTCAGATGTTGGCAGGCTACATCGGGGTGTGGATGTTTGTGTGGAAAGATAAGTTTTAAATACGTTTTGGTTTTTTTAAACACCTTTTCTGGTGCGGTTAAGTAATTATTGTTACTGTAAACTCAAATTATGGAAGGTGAGGCATGTAATTCTCAGCACATCCATTATTGTGGCAAAGAACTGCAAAAAAATAAAAATACATTTTAAAAAAAGGTGCACGTTGGAAGTTCTTAGTTCACTATGAAGTCAAGTTTAACAGCAACCTTAAAGCTGCTCTAATTAATCCTTCTTAAGAATCTTGGATCAATTACACAAGCTGTTTTCACACAAACTGTCAAGTGAGTTTGAAGCAAATTGTTGAAATCTAAACATTTTAAAAAAGGAAATGCGACGTAGACTTGCGAATGAACAGGCGGTGCAGTGTCATCAGAAGGTGGCAGGACAAGTCATGTCACACACAGTTCTAAACGGAGATGAATAACTAGCTCGCTAAATTTAAAAAATAAAAAAATCTGTTGTTTGCCAACTGCCAAAAAGCCTCAAAGAAAAAGATGAAACAAACAAAGCGAGTCATCTTGGACAACTACAACAGGAAAGTGGAGAGAAGTCTTTGGGAAATTACTTCAGTTGGGAAAGTTGTAATTATTCTTTCATGTCAGATGGTATTGGCCAAGCTTCGTGTTCTCCAGGTCTCAAGAAGTGGAAACAGCTGCTCAGTCATGTCAGTTAATTGTTTGGTACGCAAAACTTATTTAGAATTTTTTTTTTCCCGAAAAACCACCTCAAGGGACTCTAAACACTTGTGACAAGCCCGTCTCCACAAAATTAGGTTCCTCTACAACTAAATTTTATTCTCAACAACATTTTGAGGGAAACGTCATTTTGTTTTCAAAATAAATGTAATTTGTCACCTGTGACGTGGCGGGAAAAGAGCCACAAAGTCCATGTTAGGAGGACGGAGGGGAGGATAGAAGATCAGGATTACACCCAGAGGACCAAGATTCACGTCCTGTGATGGACAAGACCATGAGTCTTAGACTTCAGTTTTGTTTTCTGATGTTGTTTACTTTTGGTTTTAACTTGCTCTCTGGTTAGGTTTAAGCACCAAAACTACATGGTTATGTTTAGGAAAATGCCTCTCTTTGGTCGACATCTACAAGTTCGAAGCTTGGTTGTGGTTAGGCACCAAAACTACTTGGTTCGGATTTGGAAAAATATCATGGTTCGGGTTAAAAAACAATTCTTTCGCTACATATTTGAAGCTTCTTCTCTATTTTCTGGCTTTCCAGAGTCCTGCCCCGTCTAAATACATCATTAGCTGGCTGAAAATGAGCAACACAGAGGCAACAAAATATGTGGCATTTGTTGATTATTAGCAAATTTGTGACATATCATAGAAAATACATTCCTGTCAACATCTTTAGTTGTACAGGAACACAGTTTTGTAGAGACAGGGCTGAATTTGCACACTGCTTACCTCACCCATGCAGAAGAGTTGTGGAATCTCTAGTTTTTGTTTTTTTGTTGTGACCCTTGTTAACAGGTTAGAACTGTCACACAGCTTGCATTAGACGTCCAGTGTCATGCACTACAAAGGTTATGTTTCAAATCACAAACTTTTTCTTCTAACTTTGAGTACATACTTTAGCTGTCCTCACAAAATACTCATTGTTTCACACAGTATGCACACAACTAGGACATATTGCTTTGTGGTAATATTGTGCCTTACACTTTGACCGTCACAATCTGTGGTGTGAAATGACTTTTTTTG
>NW_007578703.1:245425-274587 GCF_000690725.1 Stegastes partitus
CTATAGTGTAGAAATGCATGCATTATTGAAGCATTCGGCCCAAAATGCTTCACATTACTCCGTCACCAATGCAATCTCAACCTTAAATCAAGGCCAAAACTAGCCCCATGTAGACGTCTGGACACATGCCCTCACTCCTCACGTCTTCTGATCTCTGTCGGGACATTTGGTCTTCATTAGGTTAAAACCACACACACACAGCTCTCCATCCCCTCTCTGAGTGGAAGCGATACTATCTCAGTCTCGTCCTGGTAATCAACTCGTCAGCGCACAGGCAGCAAAGCCACTAGCAATGCCATGAACTCTGTGTCTCGCACACACACACACACACACAAACACGCAGCTAATCAACAGAGTGACTGGGACAGTCTGCATGAAAACTGGGCGACAGGAAGTTACAGCCATGTCACAGGAAATAGGATGTGTCTTTTCCCAGGGCTGCAGGATCCGTGCGATTAGAGGCAGCAGATTGAACTGTCTCGTCGCATTACAGCCACACGCACACAGTCGAACGCAAGCACACGTATCAAAGCAGACGTATAAGGGAAAGAGACAAGAGATGGAGTTACGACATGAACCCCGGCACACAGGGACACACAAATGCACAAATCAACATGTTGACCCTTATTCTCAGAAGTGGACTTCTTCCTCTGAGTTTATTTCGAGCAGCATCGGAGGAAAAGGCTTGGAGAGAGAGCGCCTGACCGCTTCCTCCTGTTTTGACTACTGCTGCCGGAGCATAACACACACACACACACACATCAACACACACACACACATCAACACACAATATCATAACTGCGAGGCTGATACTGTAAAGTGACACACTGAGGCTGACATGAAAAGCTGTCTTCACTTATTCGAGTGATGGCAACCTTCACATCAGACTACAGCGCACATACGTAAAGTTGCCACAAATCTCATTTCCTCAACATTGTCTGTCCCCCAAAAGAAACTTAGTTTTTAACAATTTGTTTCTTTAATGTTGCCTGTTAGGATTTTGACCTTTTCGGATTTAAAAATAAAAAATAAAAAATTGTGTGTGGGTAGCAAGGACTATTAAAAAATAAAAATTAACAGTTAATACCAAGTTTGATATGTACCTTATACTTTTTCATTATGTTGTTTTAAACTCATCCATTTATTGCCCAAATTAAAAACCCACATCCTTCATATATTTTTGCTTTTTTTTGTTCTGCATGTACTGTATTATTAACAGCAAATAGCAATTCAGAACACATTCTTCCATATTGACTTTCCAAACCTACACAGGCACCCTTTGAGCACACAATGCTAAAATTGGTTTGAACCTTGCGAATAGTTGGTATTTTTCTTTGGAGTGTCTTTATCCTTGGAATCATCATTTAATGCTCAAATGTTCACTAGTCAAAATCTCACAGGCAGACTTTGATGCCATAACAAATCAGTAACTACAATCGGCAGGAATTAAATTCTTTTTGACTTATTACAAATGTATTTCTAATCAACATGTCTTTTAAATTTACTGTACTGATTTCCAAATGTCCTCCCCTTGTTGACCAGCCAATCATATAGGCGATAGGAAGGGACTCAATATCGTGGTAACCCAGAAAAGGGAGGAAAATGTTGTGAAAGGGTCCTATGTTAACTCAAAGTCTAATATTTTCCTCATCCTAACCACGTAGTTTTGGTGCCTAAACCAAGCAGCCAGCAAAAACAGAACGCAAACAACAACTGAAAGTGAAAGTCACACAGAACCATGGCCTCCTGGGTGAAAGTCCTGTTGTCAAGTTATGCCTCCATCCTCCCCTTCCTAACGCCTTCTGTGGACTCGGTGGACTGGTTTCTTTTAAAACTGTGTGACTTTGGGAAGACAAAGTTGCCACTCCATAAATAATTAGAGTTTCTAGCTCCTCAGTGGGCAAAACATTAATGACAGTAATCTCCAATGGAGCCAACAATAAGTGACAAAACCTGCAGTTCCTCAAACGACCACTTGAGGCCAGCTCCAAAATCGAGTCAATCCACATTGACCCCCATGTTAAAATGCCCAACTTTACCACAGAAATAAAGACGTTTACAGCCTGCTGCAAAAAATGGTTATAGTCTATGGAGCTAACATCCACGATCATGTACAACTATACGAGGGTAGATTTTTATCTTCTTCATCCGTTTAAACTGTTTTACAGTTGTGCACAATTAAAGGCACAGTCACTTTGAGTGGGTTGCTGGCATATGGCAGTCCATGACCAGCTTCAGCTCCACCTGTTTGTTCATTTTTTAATTAGCCGAGAGGAAGGCATCCATGGTCTCATCAGAGTCTTTGAGCACTGGGCTTACTGAAGACCCCCTCCAACGAAAGATTATTTAGCATTTCAAGTGTTTTATATGTTGCAAATATAAGGAAGCAACTCTGTCTACATGCAGAGAGGAGCTTTTTTTTTTTTTTTTAAATTGTATTTTTCTTCAGAATCCAGTTCGGGCTCAAATGTGCGGCTAAATTACGCCAATATTCCAACTTGCCATTGCGTAGTGTAGAGTAGTTTTTAAGTATTGAGCAGAGTTTTGGGTGAGGTGTTGTGTTTAAGCTGCAGTGAACAGGGAGGGGTGGGTGAAGAAAGAGGTGGGGACTACATAGATCTGCATATTTTAGAGAAAGAAACAGTGTAGAGCTACATCTTAGCCACTTTAAGGCAGGAAGACATTATTTTCATGCAAACAAATTCTAACTTTCTCTACTTTCATACACAGAACAGTTTTTAGTGTTTAATCACTGACCATAGAACGACTTTACTTGCACATTCATAATATTCAAAATTCATATTTGATAAAAACGCGATCAAACTCCAACCCTAATCACATCGAAGGTGGGCGTCCCAGTTTGACGAATCCACAAACCAATATATCAGTACCTCAAACACAAACAACAATGAAAGATATTCCCTTAAGAGCCATTTAATAGCATTAGCGGGAATCTGATTAGCGTTTATCAGATTAGTATGTCAAAGAGAGCACCGTGTACAATTGTACGAAACAGAACGAGCGGCGAGAGAGGAGGTTGCAGTGGGTTTGTAAGGCTTCAGATCAGATGCTGGAGTGAGATAGAAATCGGGCTTTGAAAAGGGAAAGGATACGGGAATGTCAAGGCAACAATGTGGAGAGAGAGAGAGAAAGAGAAAGACAGGAAGACAAGGAGAAAGAAAGACAACAATGAGCGCTCCAGAGAGAGAAAGTGATGGAGTGTTGGTGAGCCACGTCCTGTTGATGTCCTGTCACACTGCAGTGCTTTACCTCATCCTCTCTATTTAGATTCAGAGCAGGCCCTTCTCGTGTCCCCAGGAGACCTCGACCTGCTCTAAATCATTACAAGATGTTTTCAAGGAAAAGAGTGTGTGTGAGAGAGCGAGACACAGTCACTGGGAACAATTACAAGAAATGGACATAGGCTTACTGTTACGTGATAATGTTTCACTGATGGAATATGATAATCTGATCTCAGGCAAAGGAATGACTTCTTCACCTGCGGTTGGAGCCGATAACAGATCATATTACAGCGCTTGCAGTGTTTGCGGTCGCATACCAGACGCCGGTGTTTAAAGCGTATCAACAGCACGCAGACGACATCCTTTGTTTGCATGTGTCGCCGTTCACGACCAGAAGGCCTTGTGCTGTTTGAGGGCTGCCTGATAAGGGTATGTTGTACTGCAGCTACCAATATAGATATTTTTAGATCAAAACCACTGATAGAAGATATTCTGCTTCATCTGGTAAGTCGTATCAAGCAAGAAAAGATAGCCTTTTGGATAGCCACAGACATAGCAATGTCAACCCTAAAAGTGGTGAAAGATGTTGACAAAGAGACATTTTGTTGATAATTGACCAACATTGTAGACTGACAAATCCAGTTATCAGTCTCCCGAACCCCAGTGCTGCCCTGATATAATTAGCTTGGTGTTATGTGGCTGTGGGTGTCGGATAATGAAGAGGGCTTGTTACACGGTTGGAGAGACACTTAAGAGGTGCTAGGGCTTTCATTAGGCTTTGGTTAAAGGGATTGTTAGCCATGCTGACAGCTGTTAATTGCTACTCAGGAGGCTTTAGTCTATAGTGTAAACCTTTATGTGCGTCTGTAGAGAGGTACAAGAGGTATTCAGGTTGAACTCATTGTTAAAGGGCCGCATAAGGTCATGGCCTTAGTTGTTCCTTGGTTCAGGCAGTACTAGGCCAGGGCTAAAAACATATGCCGTATTACTGTCCAGGGCTTGTAAATGATAGAATAAATGTACGACTGCATGTTTGCTCAGATTTGAGAATTGGCTTAGAATCTTTAATTAAAATCTGTTCTTGTGAGGTGTCAGCTATGTGGTCTTTATAAAACCACAGTGGTGACTGAGACTCTATATGAGCTGTAAAAGGAAGCCAAGGTAGGTAGCTAATGTTCATTAGGATTCCCTAGTCAATTTGGTTGACATTATTAGTATTACATTATTATTATTATATTATTATTATACATTATTATTATTATTATACTATGATATTATTATGATACATATCCATCCATCCATCCATTATCTATACACCACTTAATCCTCACTAGGGTCATGGGGGGCTGGAGTCTATCCCAGCTGACTCAGGGTGAAGGCAGGGGACACCCTGGACAGGTCACCAGTCCATCACAGGGCTACACTTAGAGACAGACAATCAAGCACACTCACATTCACACCAACGGACAATTTAGAATCACCAATTAACCTCAACATGTTTTTGGACTGTGTGGGAGGAAGCCGGAGAACCTGGAGAGAACCCACGCTGCACGGGGAGAACATGCAAACTCCACGCAGAAAGATTCCGCTGCCCCCACTGGGACGCGAACCGGCGACCTTCTTGCTGCGAAGCAACAGTACTACCAACTGCGCCACATTATGATACATATGCATCAGCAAAATGTCAATGTGACACAACGTGGTTAAAGATTTATTTGTATTGTGGTCTCTATTGAAGAAAAGAGACAAACACAATGAAAATAGTACAGACATTGTCCAAAATCACTTCCCTTATTCACTCACTGCTTCCTTCACAATGGACAGTCAATAATGAACTTAATAGTGAACTGAAATTTCAAACACTTGCTAAATATCATCAAACTGACAGGTGCTGATTTACACAACAGCAAATGTAGTATTTTTGTAAAATTCATAGTATTGTGGGATCGCTAGCAGAGAGTAGTGTGCATGTTGTGGACACTGGCTTTTCCACTCCATTGGTGAATTTTTGAATGTTATCAGATGTAATATCAGTTACTGTTGTTAATGAGAATAGAGTTCAATAGAAACCTGTGGTCAAAATTTACCAGACCGTCAGCGTCAGGCTGCTGTGACATGGAGGTAAAACAGTTCATGTGGTGATGGTTGTAGTGCCATTGTGCCAGTCCAAGATAGCAACAATGTCTTTCTGACTAGTTCAAATGCAATTTTATGTTTCTAAAAAGGAAAACATGGATATCTTGAACTGAACTGCAGATATCCAGAACTACAATTATCAATAGTTAGAATTCAGCTGCAGATCTGCAGACTTCCAACCAGTTAAAGACTGAAGTGAATGCTGTTAAACTGAAAAACAAGAATATTTAATGTGTGCTTTCATCTTCTTCATCTATCTGGGAGGCGGAGCAGTAAGGTAGCAAAGAACACAGATATAGCAGGTTTTGAAAGTAATGATGCAACTTGGAAATATTTTATTGAACTGAAGTGATCAGGATCACAAACCTCTACAAGCTGAAATGATCTTCTTCTCTAATTTGTAGAAAATTCAGTACTTTTAGGAATGGAGGAAGCTGCTGTTGTTTGAGCATTTATAGGGCAGCCCAAGCCTTTGTGCATGTTCTAACCACTGAAACTGCCCCTGTAAAACCTTTTCAGAAGCGTTTTTGAGGCAGAAAAAAAGTACATATTTCAGGGTAGGTCTTGATGCTGATTGGTTGAACTCAGTGACTACAACAAGCAACATTTTTCTGCCCTCTCAATATCTTCATTAAGTAGAAGTCTTCTGCTCTTAAACATCCATCCATCCGTTATCTACACACTGCTTAATCCTCACTGGGGTCACAGGGGGGGCTGGAGTCTATCCCAGCTGACTTAGGGTGAAGACAGGGGACACCCTGGACAGGTCGCCAGTCTATCGCAGGGCGCTCTCAAACATCGCCGTCTTAAACAATAAAATCCTCCATATAGACGAACATAACAGATGCTCAATTGTTCCCACAGACTCATAGAGCTGGACTTACATTCACTGCTGTAGTGCACTCAGAGTTAGGGCCAACAATGGAAACAGAAAAGCTGATTAAGGTGCTATGTAACATTCACTCCGCCTTAGGCCTGCCCCGAGTTCCTGTAGTGCAAAGGTGCCCAGTGTTGGAGGTCTTTGCACATTCTTTATATAGTGATGTATAAACACTAAACGCTGACTAATTTTGCATGCACTGGTGAGTGTCCAGCTGAAAAGGCTGGTGCCCAGTGTGTTCCCTGGTGTGTCAAGCTAGCGACCATCACAGTCCTTACAAATGCTCAAATTGATTGACTGAAGGTTAAAAGGAAATTATAAAGTATGGCGAGGTACTGTAGCTGACATTTTTATTCTGAATAAAACATTTCATTTCCATTGATATTTATCATTTCTAATGACCATGTTTGATAAAGACCAACAGAAAAAAAGATTACATTTAAATTTAGTCACTTACTTTGAATCGAGTTATTCTCCCATATTTATCAAGCTTCTCAACAATGAAAACACAGGCGCATTAATTTACACATAAATGAAAACAAATAAGGATAAAACACCCAGAGGCACATAGAGGGCAACCAGGACAAATCTGCTGCACTGCTCTGAGTTAAGGTTGCAAGTAGCAGGCTTGGACCAGGTATCGTGGAGGCCACGTGCATCGGCCTCCACGTGCATCCCCATCGTGGAGTTCGTCAGCCCTCAGAGCAGGCTGCCGGGAGTGGGTGGCTTAGGTGGAGGTGATGTGGAGCACAGGGTTGTTGGTCTTTTTAGACTGTTTTCAGTCTGCCTCTCAAGGGCAACTACCATTGTCCCTGCTTAGCGTACTGGGTTGAGGACATGCCCAAGCGTCCACAGACTCGCACCGTGGGAGACCTCCATGGAAGCCGCGGGGAGGGCGACGGAGGTTAAAGGAGCAAAGGAGCTCCTTTTTCAAGGTGTAATAGGCTGTTTAGGCCTAGAGAGGAAGCATGCTGGGGATCTGTTAATGCAGCTGAGCTTGTTCTTGTATCACTGTTGTCTTATCAATCCTTCGTTAGGCCTGTTTTTAGACCGAGTGTAACGCTTTATACTTGTTTGCACTCTCCATTTCAAGTATCTTACAAAAACCTGCTGTCGATTTCAGTGATATTTTTGTCTCCCTCTGTTCTCCAGCAACACTATTTTATCCTCATTATAAGTACATGGAGCAAGAAAGAGAGAGAGAGAGCATTGCATGCAGACATCCAGTGACCTGACACCTCCCTTCTACTTAGACAGCATAAGTGGATCACACATGCACACAGACACTTCTGCATTTAAAACAAAAATAGTAAGTAAGTCACTGAACACACCCTCTACACAGTCGCAGATGCACACCAGAACAAGAGTCTCTCACACGCCCAACGTACAGTTAATCCAATAAGCCATGGGAGATCACGTCAGGCTCCGGGGAGCTGGGTTCACATACCTAGCTTCTCTCTGTCATTATGGATGTTACCTGGAAACAATGTAGAGTCATTGGGCAACTATCCTAAAGATAGATCAACAAGCTTGATCCAGTAGAGCAGTCTTTTCTTCACTCACTGGTCAGTTCTTCTCTTTTATGCTTATGTAAATTCAAATGTCTAAACAAGAGTGTATCCAAGTCCTGTATAAAAGTGGGTTCTCACTAAAACTGAAACCCAAAGGTGGATCATATACATGGCTTGAAGCTCACAATATACTGTGTGATGCACTAATATATTATTAATAGGTCTTGTGGAGAGTCCAAGTCGGCATCTAGCGAAAAATGTCCACCAGACACAACTTGGTTGTGTGACGGCTGTTGCGCGGCTGCAGGGTCAAGAACCAGTCTGGCAAAAACAGACCAGGCACATAAAAACAGCAAATCACAGTTAGAGGCTCTACTCAGTGGATATTAACACATTGGATGGCTGTAAAGTACATGGAAATGCTGCAGGAAAACTTGCTGGTGCTTGCAAGAGTAGTGCAACGTCGGAGAAGATTAATTTTCCAGCTTGACATTGACCCCAATCATAAGGCCAAAGCTTCACTGGAATAGCTTCAAAACAATAACGTTAATGTCCTGATGTGGCCAACTCAGAACAGAAACTTGACGGAGCTGGAGCAGCTTAACAACTACGAATGGAGACGTTTTCAGTGTCCAGATGTACAAAACTAATGCAGATGCAGTCACATAAACTCGAGGCTTTATTTGCTGCCAGAGGTGGCTATACATTGATAAATATTGACTTGAAAGGGCTGAATAGTTTGGCAGGAAGTCATCATGTGTATCCAATTGTCATCAATTTGCATGAAATTGTTTCTGTTACGTCAACATGAAAGGCTGCTGATCAATGCCAAAGCAATTCACTAAATCCACTGAGTTAGTGTTTTGAAATAGGAATACACAAGGAAGACAGGTGTATTAACAATGGGTCACATGACTACGTGTATGCATGTATATACAACAGCGTTAGCCACAACATTAAAACCACATGGCTAATATTGTGTTCATAGGTTACCCTCATGTCACCAAAACACCTGATGGGCCTTGGACACAGGACTCTGTGGCCCCTTTACGCTGTCAGTGGTTCCCAAACGTTTTCTGTCAATCCTCAACAAAAAGTTTTCATTTAAGTTTTCGTTGACAAAATTAACACTGCCTCCAGGGGGACACGCCCCACTATTTGAGAAGGACTGCTTTAGGTTCAGTGGGTTGTAGGGTTGGGGATTCTGTTGTTCCATTGTGTCCTGTGGATCTTGATCAGATTGTTATCTGGGCAGTTCGGAGGTCAAGTCAACACCTTGAGCTCTTTGTCATGTTCCTCAAGCCGTTCCTAAGCAGCTTTTGTGGTGTGGCAGGGTGCATTTCCAAAGTGCTGTTGCCATGAGGGGTGCATACTTGGTCTGTTTAGGTGGGTGGTACAAATCGACAACCTCAAAATAAGGTTGAAGTGGATATGCCCAAAACGGCAGTTCCTCAAATGGCCACTTGGGGTCGTTCCAAAAGCGAGTCGCTCTCCATACACTCCCATGATAAAGAGCCCAACTTTGTAGCAGAAATAAACGTGTTTACAGCCTGGTACAAAAATTTGTTTTTGTCTCTGTAGCTAATTTCCCCATTTATGGTAAATGTACGGGGGAAGATTTTTTATTTAAGTCTCAAAAATAACATTAATTTAGACTTAAAGTTGTGCATTATCAAGGCCATGGCTGCTGTGAGTGACAGGTGCATATCATCACATGTCAGCTCATTGCCTTAAAATATTTGCATGGACCACCTGAGCTCGACCTCTACTCCTCTTTGCCCATTTTGGAGTTACTGAGTCATTGAGCTATGAGTGGTCAGGAGCTGTCAAGATGGCAACAACTGCAGCAACCTGAGCTGCTGGAAACCTGTAGGTGACATCATGGAGGATTCATCAATCTTTATACAAAGTCTATGGGTGGTACGTGTCAAAATAACATCTCAGTGAATGACAGCACCCAAGGTTTCCCAGCAGAACATTGCATTGTAGCAGGATTGTCAATGTCATTCACTTCAGCTGTCAGTGGTTTTAATGTAGTGCTCTCCTCCGCCTGACTGTTTCTGCATTGTTGCATTAAAGCTGTTTAAAACCCTCAAGATATAGGAAATCTACAGTATGTAAACACATTCACACGCATAAAGAACAAGATACACCATGCAGCACATGCAAGCATACATACTGTAATGTACATACGCACAAAGGCAGGGAGGAACATACATACACAAACAGACCTTGTTGCTAATACACAGTAATTTAAATGTGCTGAGTGTGCAGAGGAGCCTCGACCCCGTGTCTATGACTCATAATGACTTCAAACACCAGTGCAAGTACAGCGCTCTCAGTCATGCATAAATAGGACGCACACACCCTCGGAAACATACCCACACATACACATTCTCGGAGTTAACGCAGGGACAGCTGTGATAAGGGAGCGCGTGTTTGGACAGTTTCACCAGTCACCTAATCCCTGACGGCCAGAGAGAGGGAGCGTGAAGCAAGAAAACAAAGATATAAAAATGAGCGACAGAGAGCTCACTGATGATTTTAGCAGGAGCCTTATCTCACCGGGCTTTGTTTTGGACGTAAACAGTTTATCAGCCACCAAACATTCAGAAAGAAGGAGTGAGGCAGAGAGAAAACAGCCTTGGTCATCCTCCAGGGAGTTGTTCTGAGTGGATCCAGGCTGTTCGTCCGCAAAGTGCGAGTGGAAACTATTTCTATTCTTCTACCATTTCTCCTCCTTCTGCTCTCTCTCTTTCACTCCAGTTCATTTAGTGCCTCTCACCCCAATTGGCCTTTCCCTCCCTCTTTCTCTAGCCCCATCACTCTGACTCCCTCCTTCCTCCGTCTCACCTCGGTTCAACTCAAGCTCCGCCCTCTTTACCTAAAATCAACTCTGATGTTGGAGGCTGGTGGGGGGGAGGCGGGCGGAGAGGAGGAGGAGGAGGAGAAAGAAAGAAAGGTGGGAGGAAAAACAACACGGCATTGAGAGAAGGACTTAGTGCAGAGGAGGAAGTGGAGGAAGGAAGAAGGGAGGAGAGGAGGAAGTAAGATGAGGGGAGCAATGCGTGGGGGGTGGGGGGGTGAATGGAGGCAGATAAATGAAGAGGACAGGAGGGAGGAGGAGGAGGAGGAGGAGGCAGAGTTGGTGAGAGAAGATGAGGGTAGGTGAGGATGGGATGAGAGGAAGGGAGGAGGGGAGCGTGAAAAGGGAAACAGGGACAGCAGAGTTCAAATCAGTCCAGAGCAAATGAAAAGAAACAAAAATAAGAAAGCACGATGCAGACAGAGATAGGGATATGTTTATACTAAGATGCCGTGTTCAAACGAGATTAATCAAGTGGCTCACACACACACACACACACACACACACACAGAAAGATGCATTTATTCCTTGTTGTTTTTATTCAACAGAATTTAGATGCTATCCTGATACTGCTCATGTAAAATCACATAAACAAAAAAGGACTGAGCAGAAAATTGAACAAAAATGAGGGGATATCGACGCAGACTATAGCCCGGGACTTGTAAACAGACTGTGGACAAACTAAGTTATCGAGAGGTGACACGAGGACACAGTCTATAGCCACGTGGGTCTCTTGGCAGCTGCAGAACCAGGCTGTTCTATATGCAGCACGCCTGTATGAGTCACTGCAGTATGGATGAGGGGCGGTGCTTCTGCACAGGAGTCACCTCACAAGCTCTCACAATGTGACCTGATCACAGTCATATTTCATTTACCATGGCACATTTTGACAATTTGAGGCTGCAGTGAACCAAGGTGAGCTTGTGTTTAGAAACTATTTCAAGTAAGTGTTGTTTTTTTTTTTTACAACCCAGCTCTAAATGGGTCGTGACGCACGCCCTGATAGCTAATTGTGCACATTGTACAGTATTTATCATGACATAGGGTGGAGGAACATTTTAAATAGTTCAGCATTTTGTAAAACATTTGCTCCAGTGAAAGTTGAGAAGATCAATATCGGTGCATTAAGGACAGCCTGGACTACTTTACTAAAAGTGGAAGCAGGGAAACAGCTAACTGGGCTGTGTCCTCAGTGAGAAAAGCCACACCACCATCTCTGCAGCTGACTTATGTACACAGGCTGCATGGTGGTGCAGTGGTTTGCATGGTTACCCCAAAAGCAGCAAGGTGGTTGAGTTTAACCTGCCAACCAGCTGAGGCCTCTCTGTGTGAGGTTTGCACTTGCACTTGAGTCCAGGACAAATTTCCCTGCAGGCAGAATACAGTACATCGTATCATATGACCTTATGCAACTTGCCCACTTTTTTATTCATTTTCCTTTTTTGTCTCCTGACTTGCTGCTGCTGTCAGCAGCAATAGGCGATGGAACATGACACCACCCAATCCACTGCAGATACTGGATTAAAAGATGGCCCGTGGCAATCTGTTGCAGCGGCGTGATTTATGTGTGTTGTGATGAATTATATTCATTCTTTGCATGATTAATAGTCCCCCTGAAATTGTATTTTTCCATCTCTTGTGAAAAACTCACATTATCTGTTGTATCATGGGGGCGATGTGTCCGTAAGGCCAGAATTTCATAAGAAACAAAACTGTAATCGGTGTTTTGTATTAGCGCACAAATGGCCACACTCAGAGTAATCCAGTTATAAAATCATATCATGTGGTTATATCACTACAATATGTAATAACACAAGTACAAGACTAATGCCACCAGTCATCCCTATTGTTACCTTTAATAACATTACATAATTAGCTGACCCTGGTTATTGCTACGACGGAAACAAATGTGGAAGAAAATCTCCTTAATGCTGCATGTTGCATGTTGCTAACACTAGTCAAATATTCACTACAACGTATCCATGCAGTCGTCACTAGCAGCAGAGGACATTCTCACATTGGCATCAAGACCACAGGATACTGCGCACAGTAACTGCCATTAAGACATATAATGATCTGCCACAACACTAATAAAAAAAAAATAATAATAAAAAAAACATTGATTATCTCATTGCAACGTAATTTTCCACTGGAAAAATCTTGAGTCCTTGCATTCATGTAGATGTTGCACGATGATGTAACACCTACATAAATGTTGCTCCAGACTGATCGTCTATCTCAACATCAGCGCCCCAGCAGTCACAAAATGTGACAGCACAAACTGCTCAGCAAGTCGGGGCACATGACAAAGAGCCCAAGGCACTGTCTCGGCCTCCAAACTCCCCAGATGACAATTTGAAGGAACATCTGAGGGATGCGCTGGAACAATCCTGATCCACGGACGCACCACCAAGAACCCCAGGGAACCCAAAGGATCTACAGCCAATCTTCCAGTGCCAGATGCCACAGGACACCCCCAGAGGTGCCCTGTCCATGCCCCAATAGGGTCAGAGCTGTTTTGGCAGCATGAGGGGGACCAACACGATATCGGACAGGTGGTTTTAATGTTGTGGTTGATCAGTGTAGTCCCAGCATGTACATGCTCACGAAATGTCAAGTCAAGTCAAGTCAGTTTTATTGTCAGTTTTGTCATATGTACAACATACAGAGAACTGAAATTGCTATACTCCAAGGCCCCACGGTGCAAAATGAGCATAGAAAAAAAGTATAAAACTAGCAAAAAAAAAAAAAAAAAAGAAAAGAAAGAAAAATAGAATATAAACAGGACAGGCAGTATTACTTTGGCATTGAAACTAGACGCACCTCCTCTGTTTTCAGGCTTCAGAAAATTAGGCGATAAAACATTGGAGAGACAAAACAACCACTCCACAATCGCATGGCACAACACAGAAGAGCCAGCTCCTCAGGACCGGACTCAGCAGTCCACCTGCATCTTAAGGACAAAGGACATTCATTTGAAGACAAAAATGTACAGATTTTGGCCTGCAGGGAGGACAGATGGTTTGAGATACCCTTTTTCCACCAAACTGGTTCCAGTGCTAGGAGCACCGGCTAGCACTAGTTCTTTGTGTTTACACCGCCAAAGCACCGGGTCCAGGCTCTCAAAACTGGTGCTTTTCAGGCTTTGCTGGTCCAGAGCTAAGAACCGAGTCTGTCAGGGGCTGGGGGCGGGGTTATCGTGACCAACGAGACCGATGAATGTAACACACAAGCAATGATTTGTGTCATTTTTCGCGAGGATGTTTCTGGTCCGATTACAGATGTATTGGAATGAGTCCCCGGACACGCGGAAGTTTTGCACAAACTGTTGCACACTGAAAGCCGGTACAATTATGTCCCACCAGTAGCACGACAGTGGTGGAAAACTTTATAACTTTGGTGTACTGTGGTATTTACACTTAGAAATGCGGTCGTTTCGCGAAAAACTGAGCGCACCTACATGCGCTGTTTGTGCTGCTCATAGAAAAGACCGCACGAGAAAAAATGACTGTTTCATCTTGGACAAATCTGACATTACAACACCCCAGTTTACTGTTTTAAAAGTCATTTTTGTTTGCACAAACAGCCACCAACAGCAGCTACCACAGCCTGCAGTGTGGGGCGTATGGGGAACATCGTGAATTGTAGAGTCTGTCGATAAAAAAATGTTCAACAAGTCATATGTTTTGCCTGTGATAAGGTGGGAAGTTGCACCGGTGTAAAAAAAAAGAAAAAAAAGTTTGAGTCCTGTGTGGACTTCCGTATGACACGAGCGTTGTTCGGTAAACAGCTATGTATGCAGTGAAGTATGGCGTGGGTTCTAACTTGACTCCTTGCCGATGGAAAACCAAACAGGTTCTTAGGAGGTGCCAGATTAAACCAACGAAGCACTGGCCCTAGCACCAGCAATGAACTAGCACCTGGTTCCTCTTGGTGGAAAAGGGGTAAGAAGCCATTATGTCAAACTGGAAAGACCATCACTGGACAGAGGTGGAGGTCTGAGGCATCACCTCTCACCTGTTTACAATTCAGTCTGAAGAACTCTCCCCAGGAAGATGAAACCACATTCACACCTAGCCACAAGAGACCCTAACGAACCCCATTGTGGCAGGGGGAATCCTAACGAGTCGCAGAATGAGGGCGAGGAGCAACAAAGCCCCAACTGAAACTGAAACTCAGGTGTTAATGGCTCCTAAAGAATGCAAGTATCTGGAACTCCCAACTAGTCAGTCAGAACTGATGAAGCCTCCTGGGTGAGAGGTGAAATGTCTTCAAGAAACTCAAGCAAGTCCAGTCGCTACGGTTAAACCACAAGAATAACCATGACCTGGATGTCTGGGAATCTTCACAGACGTGCTTCAGAAAATTGTACCCGTGAAAGGATATTTTAACCAATCACAGGGCTTTAGGGATAAGGTATGGTGTTGCCATGGGATAGGAGGAGAACCATCACTTAGCAAAGCTGGGTTTGAAACCCAGGTGAAGCCACAAATTAATGCTCACTTTTAGCTTTTTTTATTTTTACAAGCTCGCTGTTTCTCCTGACCTCCAGTCTTTACAGTAATCTTTACAAATCCCAATCCCATCTGTTTAATAAACACAGATGCAAAATGTACTCTTTCTTTAAATAAATCAGGGGTTATGCAATATTTGGATCTGATTTGTGTTTGACAACTGTTACACAAGTGCCTTTACCACATTCAACAAGTTGTGAGTAGCCCCATGGAAAAGCGAAGGCAGAAGCCATTGACACCGCTGTCGAGCACAAATATGTAAAACTGTATTTGATGCCTCATAATGAACGGCACATTTAACTTGTGTCCGACCAGTCACACCTGACAAAGGCTCATCAGCGGTTGTCGTCACCGGCACAAGACGTCGTTCCAAAATTCTATCAGACCGTGCCAAATATAAACAGGGTTGTCTCAGTTCATTAGAAGTGGTCTCAGCAATGTTTCTGATACAGATTTAACATGACAGCGCAGTCAAAGTGGTCTGACTTTATAGGACTCCTTTTTCTTTATTTAGCCTCCTTATGAAATGTTGATGCAACAACTCACATCCCGGAATGTGAGCGGTGTGGAGTGGGAGGAGTGTGATTTGGCCTGCAGCGCCGAGTGGCTTTACTGAAAGTCACAGCGTCATCAATGTACTCTCTCGGTAATAGAAATGTCTTCACTTCACAAGAACAACACATGATAACAGCCCATAATCTAACTGGAGGGTTGTGTTCGCCATATTGTAAAGTACTCCATTAACATTATGGTGATGTAAAACAAAAAATAAAAAAGTCACTGTTTTCAAGGAAGCAAAAAGAAAAGCCGGAGTGGCTGGAAGCAGAGAAGCCGAATTTAAATCAGGTTCAAAAATCAAGCAAGTAAGCGTCTTGAATGCCCAATTGCATGAGAAACATCTAAAGACTCTTTCTACTTTATTTGTTGGCCACATTTCACAGTGTTCAAAGACAAAAACAAAGACATTCGCTCTGCAACACACAGCAATGGTCACACAACCACAAACGGGTGCTTTATAAATGGGAGCAACAGATGGTGTGACATTTCTGGGAGGTTGTTACGGACACGTTTTACAGACATGTCAGAAATTTCAAAGCCACCTTTGAACAATCGTGCAGTGGGAATGAAGGCTCGCCTTTGGCAAATGTGCTTCTATCATAGCTGATTGCACACATTTGTTTGACAAAAACCACAACTGCTACAAATGAGTATTCAAAACTGTGCTGCATTAAAAAGTATTCAGATCTGATCATTTCCAGTCCTCGATTTAGAAACACTAGCGGCGTGCCTGTGTGGATGTCAGTGTTTTCTTAGTCTGTTGGCCCGTCCACCACTTCGGTACAGACTGAAACATTTCAAGAATTCCATGGAGGATGTGGGAGGACTACCCCTGAATCTTCACCTATGGCCATCACCAGGTGCAGTTCCACTAGAGATTTCTCCTATAGTGAATTATTTTTACATCTACTGGATGCATTGGAACAAAATTTTGTAAAGATTTACAGCTTTAACAGAATATATGCTAGGGATTTTTTTTTCTTTTGCCACCGATCTGATTCAAGTCATTTAATATTCAGTATCTTCCAGAACCCAATACCATTTTCGGAGATAATACATACCTCAAGCATTGTAAAGCAGCTGTTGTGCCTTGTGGCACCACCAGGTGGAACCTCGTACTGTTTAATATTACGGCAACAGAAGGCTGCAGGCACTTTTGGCAAACAGATAACATTGTGGAGTTTAGCTAGTAAAGAAGCGCCATGTGGCTTATGTGGCTTATTGACTTTGGGCGAGTAAACTACAGTATCTCAAACTGAGATGAAGTCTGACAGTTGTCCTGCATCTCCACAGAGAATTTTATGGCCAAATATCAAATCAAATTAAATCAAGTTGTCATTTTGCTGTAGAGCTGCAAGGTGGCGCAGTTGGTAGCACTGTTGTCTCGCAGCAGCTGGTTCGCGTCCCGGTGGGGGCGCCGGAATTGGAGTAGAGTTTGCATGTTCTCCCCGTGCAGCGTGGGTTCTCTCCAGGTTCTCCGGCTTCCTCCCACACAGTCCAAAAACATGTTGAGGTTAATTAGTGATTCTAAATTGTCCGTAGGTGTGAATGTGCTTGGTTGTCTGTCTCTAAGTGTAGCCCTGTGATAGACTGGTGACCTGTCCAGGGTGTCTCCTGCCTTCACCCTAAGTCAGCTGGGATAGACTCCAGCCCCCCCGCGACCCTGGTGAGGATTAAGCAGCGTATAGATAATGGATGGATGAATATTAGTTAATGTGCATAGCGGGAGATGGAAACACCCTTTCCGAAAAAAGTCTGACATACCGATCGTTTGACTCAAGATACTGATCAGCTGTTTCTACTTGTCTGCAGACAGCGTGAAACATGACCAATACCAGCTGACATTAAAGGATAACAACTTTCTGGAATTAAAGCAATTTCTGACGAGTTCTCTCTATCCCCCCCCCCGCGAGGATAAAGCGGTGTATAGAAAATGGATGGATGGATTTTGCTGTACATACACAGTAGTACAGGCAAGATGAGAGAGCGTTTCTTCAGGATCATTCAACCAGTAAGCTTTGCGGAATGCACGTGTGGGATAAGTCACTAAACGTTCACTGTCGCTGCCTCCTGAAGGGGGCGCTGTGTCCATGCGTCCTGCCATTCGTTGAACATGGCGAACCTCTTCAGGTCCTGGTAGGTCTTTAGGGACACAAAGACACACGATGGTGTGACGATGGTGAAGCCGCAGATGCTGTCCAGAGCTAGCTGTCTGTCTGTCCGCCCGGAATAATGTCGTCCCCTCCAGCTGCATGTCCGTCTGGGATGGTGTCATGGAGCCATGTTTCTGTTAAAGCAAACACACAGCAGTCCCTCCACTCTCTGCGGGCTTCTCCCAGCAAACGTAGTTCGTCCAGCTTGTTGTCAAGGAGGCGGACATTGGAGAGTAGGAGCGACGGTCCTGCTGGTCTGGAGGGGTTAGCCTTTAGCTTGGATCCCAGCTCTCTTCCTCCTCCTTTGCTTACATTCGTACTGTTTGCGCTTCCTTCTCACTCGGGTAACTGCCGGCGTCGTCTCCGATTGGACTCCATGTTGGTGTAATAAGTCCAAATCACAATTGATCGCCACAATTCCAGCACCGTTCACTGTCCTGACGCCCAACAGGAATGAACATCTGGACAAGACAATTAAAATGTTCACTTTCACTGTCTCCTGAAGTGGCCGCTGCGTCTATGCACACCGCTATGACCATGGCAAATATGTAACCTACATCATGATATTGTTTTACAATAATGGTAAATGGTCCTTAGTGGTACTCAAAGTGCTTTACAAAGTGTTTCTCATTCACCCTTCACACACACATTAATGCCATGCAAGGCCTGCCATTGGGAGCAACTTCGGGTTCAGTGCCCAAGGACACTTCGACTGACTGGGAATGGAGTCGCCAACCTTGTGATTAGAGGACAACCTGTTCTACCACCTAAGCCACAATAGACACTATAAAAACTGAGGCATATGTTTATACTGATACGGATTACTCAAAATTCCTGACCCACTCAGACCCACTCCCTGTTTCCTTAAGCCCACCATTTACTGGAACACCAATAAACAAACCACTACAACAAATTCTGGAACGGGACGTTGAGTTATATATTAAACAAACCCTAAGGTTGCTTATTGTACTACCATGTTAACAGTTATGCTTTTGAGTGAAATCACCCTACAGCTACTGGAAAATGTCCAACCAACTACTACAGATGTGCATGTACTCCATGGGATAATTTGCAACAATTTGGTGATCCTTGCACTTTTTAGTGCCATCATCAGGTCAAAATGTTCACGTCTTTTATTTTTACCTGCAAAACCTATGACAATCCTATGAACCTTAGTTTTGGGGGCAAATGTTAGGACGCTTAAACAGTGAGGTTCCCCATTAGATAGGCTTATCTTTATATTAGGAGATATTCCCTGTGGCCTTTGGTATTTAAACTCAGAGTTCTAGCTGGAATTTTAAAAACTAAATGTTTCAGGTCTGTATGCATGCCCTGTGAAAGACACAGACGATCCACAAAATGTGCATAAACCTATAAAACTGTTTGGAAATCATAGAAAAATAATGCTTCACAACTTGCGCAAGACTCCTGATATTTTTGTTTTTGTCTCAGATGATAAAATCCAGAAGAAAGAAAGAAGATCTGCTCATGGAACAAACTCAGACATTTCCTTTAAGATACAAGGACGTGGGTCCAGATGGAGGAGCAGTGAGCTCGCTGAAAAACACTAATTTCAGCTGTAATTACAGCGAGAGAAGAGGTGAAAAATTGCTCACATATGCACTCCAGACTTTTCATTAAAATCATGGACCAGGACACGCAATATTAAAATTTCACCATCTTCCCCTGGAGAAATAAATCCTTGTCCAAATAGGGGTTAGGAAAGTGGACACGGTACAGTAAACATTATGACAGCATCGTCACTGTGAGCATGTTGGTGTGCTGATGTTAGCATTTAGCTCAAAGCACCACTTTGCTTTAGTACACCACGCTTTAGTGGCTGCAGCAAAAACAGTAGTCTAGCATTTGTGATCCTTTCTCATTTTGTCCTTTATGTTCGCCAGTGAATGTGTTTTTTTTTTCCTTCAAGTCAAGCCTTTCCTTTTTCATCTCTTCTGTTATTTCTTTTCAAAATATATTTAAATTTGGGGCTCGCCATCATGTAATTCCTACCTGCACCATTTTTTTTAGGTACAAGAGAGAGGAGATAACTCTGTATGTGTGTGTGTGTGTGTGTGCGTGTGTGTGCGTGTGTGTGTGTGTGTGTGTGTGGGCGTGGCCGCTGCTGTCTCATACCCACATACCCCTTTCATATTCACACACTCAGCAGTCAGCCCCCGTGTGTCTGCCTGTCTACCCGCCTGTCTGTCTGGAAAAAAAGGGCTGTTTCCACGGCGACTTGTCTCCATGACAACAGCCACCCCATCCTCATCCCCTCTTCTTCTGCTAAGTCTCTTGCCTCCATAATCCACCCCCCCAATTCCTCATTCCAGTCTGTCATCTCACCCCATTTACACCCCACCAAGCCCCATCATCTCTGTCTCTCTCCCCCCTGTCTGTGTCGCGCTCTATCTCTACGTCTCTTCCTCAATCCTCAAGAGAAAGAGAGAAAAAAAAAAGTGCAGGAGATAAAGGGGGACCATTCCTGACATGATCCTCTTTTTCTCGGAACTCCTGAAAGTAATGAGAGAAGCCGCGAGCAAACCAGAGGAGGCAGAGATGGATCGCAGAGTGGGGTGAGAGGTTGGCTGGATGGATGGATGGAGAGATGGAGGTAGGGACGGACGGAGGCTGTAATCCTCTGCACACCGCTGGAACGGTGACCCTGTTTCCTTATCCTCTGAACAGCCAGGGAAAGGTGGGTTTTGTGCCAGAAAACACAGACACACGGACACAGTGAGAGATGGCAGCGTGGCTGTAGCTGCGGGGCATACATCTGGTGGAACCGTGGGCCAGTGGACACGTGTTGGTGAGGGGAAGATGAATCAGGTCGCACAACACCGCCTAATGATCTCTGAGGGAATGAAGAGGGGGGGGGAGCAAATATCCTTCATGTCCGTGTCATTAACCTGGGGATTGGCTGGGTGTGTGTGTGTGTGTGTGTGTGTGTGTGTGTGTGTGTGTGTGCGTGCATGCTTTTGTGCCCAGGGGGGGTTACTGCAACTTATCATCAGGCTCAGGTGCGACACCCCACTTCTCCACCCATCACACACACACACACAGGGAACCATGGGATTTTCCTCCCCTCCGCCAGATGATGAGAGCAGATAGAGAGAAAGTAGGCCAAACAAACAGCCGTCACCGCTGACTGCCATTACATCACAGAGAAAGAGGAAAAAAAACAAAACAAAAAAAAAAACACAAACCCAGAGGCACATGCGTTCACATGCATAGCCATAACACTGGATTGGGATATCCTGTTTTTGTTGTGCTTGCAAATGGAAAGCAGTTAAAAAACTAAACTAAAAGTAAAGAAATAACAAAATAAGACAAGTCTCTGGCTCCGAAAGCAACTTTCCATTAAGTCGAGAAAAAAGGGAGCATTTTTTAAAATGTCATCTTCTGCCATCCCAGTCCCCATCTGTCTACATCACATATTTTCATCCAAAGACAACAGAGTGTTTTCCAAGAAACAACAGAATGTGAGAGAGACAGAAGAGGGAGTCATGGAAAGAACAACATTGGATTGTGCATTAAAACTATCAAGAATTATTAGCCTCAGGGAGTGGGTGGCTTGTGTGTTAGTTTGGTTAAATGATTGAGCTTGCACACACTCCAGCGCGTGTTGGGGAGTACTGAGTGCTGGATTAACCTGTCGGGAGGCCTGGGGCAAAAAAAATTGCCGTGGGGCTGTCAATTAACACCCAACACCCCGACAAAGTACCTATCACCATTTGTGGTTTGCGTACTCCGACTCTTCCAAGTTCCCATTTAATACGATCCACACAGTAGACTATGGAGAACAGCTTCACAGTCAGCTGGTGCGGGACCTCTGACTCGCCGACCACCTCTTCTGGTTTTTCACTTGATTCTTCTTGTGTTGTGCTCAATGACATTTGCTTCTCTCATTAGAAAAAAAAAACACCTGAGCCAAGCAGATCTTTGGAATGATTAAGAATGGAAAAGTCATCCTCCTGTGCCTGAGCATAAAAAAAAAATATCAACAGAAAGATGGCCACAAGTTAGGATGAGATCAGGTTGTTTTAAACGAATTTACAGACATAACATGTGCATCAATGGCTCTACTGTATTTCCCTGAAGCATGAACACATCAAATACAAGCGTGCATTACGAAGCAACCGCTCCCACAGCCCTCACACCTCGGCTCGATTATTGCCTAAACCAACACCTTTTTGACATCTGTCATCCACTTTAATACCTGCATAATACATCTAATAGTCATCCACAGATCACAGAACCACAGTCAGATTTGTAACCCTTGGTGGAACTTCTACTGGCACTTACATCGCCTCATTATACCGGGCTGAAAGGAAAAAGCAAAAACAGCTTCAGTCGAGCAGTTCTAACAGCTAGCCAATCTTAGCTTAGCCTCAGCTAACTGACCAGAGGAGCAGTGTCCACTTAATAGAGGCATGTGAATGAGTGCCAGGACTATAACACTATGTCAGACTGTTTGTCTCCTTCCCTTCTGCGATCTCTCCAAAATCCTTGATGCCATGTGAAACAATGACTGTCTCTGGAGAGCCACCTGCGAGCTAAAAATGTCAAGTTTTTATAAAGGTTTGGCTCGTGAAGACTGGTTCTTTCAATGTATTAGCCATTTTTGATGACAATGCTTCCTCCTTACATGCAGATGTTCCAATAAAACTAGTTTTTGCAGGGGCATTGTTGCTACATCCTGGGCTTAGCACCACCCAGGATGACTCTGATTTGTTTAAAGAAACAAACAAGCCAAAGCATTTATAGCAAAAATGATACTGGGTGCAGTCAGACCATTATCCAATGCTGGCACAGCGCTGTGGAAGTAAGTCTGACTGTAGTCTTGATTATACTGTATATGCAGACACCCACACATGCAGACTAGTTGTTGAATCCACTTGGAAGCCTCCATTACATACATGCACAGTTGGTCCTATCTATGTATTGTACACATGCATACAAGATGCAGCGTAAACACAACTTTTGATGTGGCATGTGGATGCGGAAAGTCCCCATAATGTGAACTGCATCATCAAGTCTGCAAGATTGTATGTGCACGGCCCAAATATCCACTGGATGTCCAAACAAAACAGAGTGGACTCCAGGAGGACTTGGAAGTTAGCATCGTAACAACAACTACATGTCCGTGATGTACGGAGCGCGTGTGCATCTACAAGGGAATACCATCAAAGTTACTGACCCATCCCTTATAGGACTTTCAAGTACCTTTAAATCAAACATTGATATACCAGTTTCTTCCCTCAAGTAAACAACTTCCAGCAGGTTGGGGTCACATTCAAATATTCATTCTAGAAATAGAAAAAAAAAATACGAGGAAAACAGATGCATGAATAAGTCATCATCCTATACTTATTAATGATATAAGGTCCTCTTCCTGAGCTCCCATGGATGTCTCGAATAAGATGCTAATTTTGGCGTTTCTTTTTCAAACAGCCATTTTAGTCATTGTGAATTATTCACATCCACCATTTCAGTCACATCCTTTTTGTTTTTAAACAAAAGATGATGACGTTTCCTAAGTAAAGGTCAGTAAGAAAAAAATAAAAATAGTAGCCCTTTTCAATTCCCTCTAAATCACACACTAGACAAAGCTGACTGTAGTAATGAAGTGTTGGGCAGGTCCAGATCGGAGCACTGGAGTCAAGCTTACATTAGCTGGTTGATGAGCTGTTTCATCAATTAAACCATTCATCAACTGCTTGGCTACCAGTTGACCCTCTCTCAAAGAGCAGAGCCTTTTTGACCAAATCTAACGGCTTTATCAGTCAAAAATGTCAAAGCTTTGACATAACCACCTTCAACTGAAAAGCAATGAAAAATCTTAAACCTAATTTTAATGCAAGGTCCCTCTAAAAGAGATCAGCTAATAATTCAGGACCCATCTTATTTGATATTGTACTGCAGTGATCCCGGGCCCTGGGGCGGTTACCTGTTTTGCCCATTTAGTAATCCAGCCTTGTGTTATTTGTACATTCCTGCATGCCTGAGAGATTCCTGTTTGCCCTTGTATGTGCGTGTTATGAATATACATGGACATGGCGTGTGTGCATACCTACACCATGCTGTGTATTTGGTGCGTTAGAGTGCAGTCTGTGGATGTGTTAGCGTACAATGTATTCATGGTTTAGTGTATGTTCCTGCACTTTACTGTGAGCACCTGTGCACACGTTTGTGTGTGAATAAGTGTGTTTATTCCCACCAGGTCAGCTAAGGTAGCAGACAGATCAGTCTGTGGCGTGAATCATCCTCAGGCCTGTTCTCTGTAATCTCTTCTGCTCATGTCCAGGCAATAGCTCTGTTTACATAATTACTTCCCTGAATACATTAATGCCAGCCTCTTATTCTCATTCTGTGCAGTCATCCAGGCTTTTCTCGCTTCACGGTACCTGCGGAGTCTGCTAATAATGGACTGAATTTGTTTATTAATGCAACCAGGTATGATTATCATCTGAATAGCAGCAAGAAGAATATGATTACAAGCAAACGCTTTGTCAACAAGCCAAAGTTTCTGTAATGCCCTCCTGATGTGCATTTAGGAAGATGATTAGCAATTTCTCACAGTACTTACCACTCACACACTACTTCATCCTGACACACACACACACACACACACACAGACTGGCCTTGTGCTGTCTGACTCGGCAATGACAAAGTACCAAGCGGGAAGGGTTTAGGTTTCCTGTCTCTGAGGTTGGTGGCAGTGCTTCGCCAACATCCTGGAATTCACACACATCTCACACTCACGCACACACACACACAGTCACAGATGTAAACAGTTTTGCATGCGCTTAGCAGCTGGTCATATAACCCAAAGTGACTCGGCAGCTATAAAAACTTCAAAAGCACACTCGTTTTAAGCCTGGCTCGGCTGCCGGTGGGTTGGTAGTTAAACTCCAGGTTGTTTGTGAAAGGGAAATGGCTGTTTTTTCCCCTGTTACGTACCGGTGTGCTGCAGCAGCTGCTGCCCAATCACAACCCAGCAGACAGCAGCGCCAGGGTGCCAGGGTGGGAGAGAGCAGAGCATGCTGGGAGGGAAATGAGGGGCATTGTGGGATGGATGTTCTGGCAGGGTGGAGAGTTGTTGGAGCTCCGTACCGACCTTGTCTCCTGCTGAGGAACGCAGGTTAGGGATTAGGACTGATGGATGGGGATGGAGGCGGGTGGAGGAGCCCTGCTGAGGCAGAGAGAGGGAGGACAGAGGAAACAGCTGGGACAAGCGAAGTGGAGGTGGGGGAGGAAAGAGAAGCATGCCAGCATTTTGTTCGAACTTCCTGGAGAGGCAAACACAAACAAACAGTATCGGACAGCTCAAGGGGGCGTGAGGGAAAACAGAGGAGAGGTGAGGCGGACAGGCAAAGCGTGATCAGTGCCAGGAGAGAGAATAACACATGTGGAGGACAAAATGAGTCTTTTTTAACAATCTGACATGGATTAGGCCGTGTTTTAATGCTCCCATGTGTTGCATTTGAGTCCTTTTGTTATTTTACAATTAATACGTGTGTAACTGCAGTTAATTGTCTTTTTGTTCCATTTTATAAATTAAGATATTTGACTTCTGAACTGGACCTCTTGTTCTGAGCATGAAAAATAAGTTAGATTTACATGTTCCTCTTGACATTTGCTACGATGCTATAACTAAGCCTAAGGTCCTCGTTCTGATTGATCCGTTGAAATCACCGACCTCATACAATTTCCATCAGAGAGCAGTTCTGCCTAACTTCAACAAGAGCAGAGGTCCGATGAATGAGGCTAACTGAGAACACGTGTGGGAGGGATAGTTGGCTTTTCATGAAGGGTTGTATGAGGTACTTATCCATAGCCATCCTACTACCTACACTGGATCGTGGTCAACGCCCTCACAGTTTGAAGAAGAAGGAGAAAGGGTAAGAAGTGAACTGCTGTAAATGGAACTGGTAACAAAACAGGCTTCAGTTACCTGAAAAGAGGTCCACCTTAATTAAAAAGTTCAATATTAGTTTACACTACATTTAGAATATTTTCATTGTTTCACCGCAGACACCTCTTTCCTTTGGCACCTCAATCTCTTAACCATAGACCTTTTCCTTTCCATCTGACAGCATGGTAAGTGGTGAGAATATTCCAAATGTACACTTAAAGAAGGAGGTGAAATTCTCTGTAGGTAGCGAAAACACATTAAGCTGCTGAACGCGGCCACGCCAGCTCAGCGCTTAGCTTCCCTGTTTGCTTCTCCAGACGGACTATTGACAAGTACCTCATGCAGCCACACCTCACAGAAACCAAAGCATCCCTTTAATTTTTCTGCGACGAGGAACTGTTAGTAATGTCTGCCTTGCTCGTGCCAAACCAAAGAAGGGAGGTCCTCGCAGTAACGGTTAATGAGGTTAAGTCAAAATAAGCCCGAGCAGTCAAAGGTGCTGTGAAACTGCTCGCACAAGACTACATGTGCAAACTGAACATGATCAAAGCAAACAAAGCCAGCGGAGGAAGTGCCAGAGCAGCAGGTACTTTAACTTCTTAAATGTTGCTGTGAATTTGGTTTTAACACAATCAAATATGCAAGAACTTGATGAAATAATGAGCAAAATGCAGACATAGGGATGTAAAACATATATCAAGGCTCCAAATTCAACCATGAATAGACATGAAGATAATCAATCGACAACTATATTGAAAAAAATGCGAAAGAAGCTGGAATCATCCATCCATCCATCCATCCATCCATCCATCCATCCATCCATCCATCCGTCCTTGCTTGACAAATCAACAAAATGAAACAAATTCTTATTCCTCTGCTGTGCCGATGACTAACTCAGAATTTATCAAGTAATCATTGCAGCACTCGCACATTTACTGTGTACACGGTCTGAATCCTAATGGAGGCAAAGAAGAAGAAGAAACAAGGAATGCAGAAAGAACTGAAAAATGAGAAATGACACAGACGCAGGGGGCGTGTGAGTTCAGGGAGTCTGTTTAAGGCCATGCTGGTGCTATAACACCACCGTGGCCTTTAATGTTAAACAAAGGCAGATGAAATTTGAATAAATCAAGTTAGCCGACTTCCTCCACCTCGCCTCTGCTTATTAAGACCAACTAATAACCTCTGCTTCTCTGAAGACGGGCCCCTCGCAGAGGACACCAAAGTTCATTTTACATCGGTGCCAATGGGAGGGTTTAATTGTGGCTTGTTTTCATCATGCCTGTGCATTGTTTTTTTTTTGTTTGTTTGTTTTTTTCCCCCATGCATGCTGATGAGGCTGCATTTTACTTGATTAACTCTCTCTCTCTCCGGTTCTCACACGTGCATCGGTTCACTTGTGCAGATTAAACCCACATCGTGTCAACAGGGTTAGGCTGCATGCTTATATATCCATTTAACCATTAGCCACCAGCTGAATAACAGTGACTCATCCCCAGCTTCCCTCCATCGCTCCCTCCCTCTCGCCCCAAAGCCAGACTGATCAGGCTAAATCCAAGACTCATCAGTTGGATGCCCCGGATTCATCCCCTAGGATAAATATATACAATGTGTTTAACGGCTTAACGGGCCTGTGCCTGTGCGCGCACACACACATGAACACACTACTCGCGGCCGTCTGTGTGTACATTTAGCAGTGCTGGCTGGAGACAGCGAGAGATGGTAAACAAGACATAGAGAACAAACTGACCTCCATCCGTGTTCTCTCTGTGCAGTCCTCGTTTACTGCTCGTGCCCTGACCCCAATTAGTAACATAAAAGAATACAAATCAGGTATAATAAATAGAGGCTTTGTACTGAGTTCATTCTGCTCTAGGGGCATTTGCCTAAGTATGGTAACCTAAATTAAACTACCATCCCACTGCATAAAACACACATATGCCAGTTTTTGTCAAGAATAAACACAAATTATGGAACACGGAGTGAGTTTGGGTTGGGTTACGTCTACTTTCTTGGCTTCAACACTCCACTCTGCTCTAATATAACTTGGTGCTAAGGCAGAAGGCGAGACCCCCTGCTGCATAACCTTGCATCAGTGTTAAGATCCCCTACGGGCTTGTAGAAGTGCTAAAGAAATAATCTCACCAGCTGCACATTTTCTGATGGAGATTCAAGATATATTACAGCGCTTTAGCAAATGCGACTCAAACACGCATATTTTAGTGTTCAACAGCAGGTTCGAGGCCGTCTAGGAGATGGTTTGTCAGTCACTGGCCCAATAAGAAGATTCAGAGTCTACATTTCGACAATCACCGGCTTTGACTGTTTGCTTTGGTTCAGCGCCAGGTCTGCTGTGCATTTTCATGATCACTTCAGCGTCAAAAGAGTGCACACGTGTGGGCGAGGAAAACATGATGTAGTAACCTGTGACCTGAAATGTCAAAAGCAATAGCTCATGAGAAAATAACTCAAATAAAATATCACAGGCTGCGTGCGAGGCAAAGGTTGATTTTCATCATTTGGGTGGCATTCGCTGGAAAGTGGAAAATTGGCTAAATATGCTAACCCGTAGACTTCAACCCAAATCTTGTGAGGCCTTCAAAAGGTTTTCACAGCAAGGCCCTTACTGGAAGAGTTTAGATGAAGGATGTGACTGACAAAGAAACTCCGCTCTCTGACTGAGAAAAAAAAAAAATACAGAAGAGAGGGACTTTAAATGAAAAAAAAAGGATTCTATGCAAGTCTGTTAGTTACCGGGATGGGTATTAAACGAGCCCTGGGCAGAAATGATTAAATAACACAGGATAGATGAGCTCCTACTTTAACGGTTCTGTTGACTTTAGAAATCAAGAAGAACATTGTGCTGCACATTTTATCTCATCACCATAAGACGTGTCTGATATGCATGTGTCTATGACGCTTTCTAAATCCAAAGCAGCGTTCGACGGAGAAATGTTTGACTGCTGAGCTCATAGTTTGTCCCTCGCTAACCAGGTCTGTTATGTTAGCAAGCAGCCCGCATGCAGAGTTAACTAAATTATACAAATATGCGTTGACCAATAAAAGTAAGCAGTAGTTTGTTTAAATCTGGCTGAGTTCATAATGTCAGGCTGAAATTCTGAGCATCATCTGAACTGTCGGTCAGAATTTCAGTTTCACTTTCAGAGCACACCGCAGCAGGATTTAGTGATCTGGAGGCTGCAGACCATAGACTGTATAAAAGATGGACGTAGCAACCTGCCCTGAAAAATGAAGCCAACCTGGAAGTGTCAAAAACCTGCAATATCACTACGTCCGCTAGTCCTGGCTCCCATAGAAATGAATTGGAAAAGAAGTGATCACAGATCGCGAAATACCGCATTCCTACAGCTCAGGATTTTTTTA
>NW_007578704.1:0-15122 GCF_000690725.1 Stegastes partitus
CAAAATTGGATTTTTAAAGCCTAAATACATTTTATTTAACATCTGCTAATGTCGACTGATCAATATTCATTTTCAGCACAAGGAATCCTCTTTGTTTGTATAGTTTGACTAGTTATAACGATAAACGGGACATTGTACTGAAACATAAACCTGTAAAGTGTAAAATGACATATTTCTTGTAACCTTTTAGTAACAAGGTAAAGCAGATCAACGTCAACCATTTAACTAATATGTCCAATTTATGTTTTGGTCCATTAAATTCCTCACTTGTTGTTTCTATTGGAGTTCAGTTGACATATTTCTTATAAAGGTCAGGAAATGTGACCTAATGCGCCTCCTTTCATCTTTCAGGTCTACGTTTGTGGGGGATTCAACGGGAACGAGTGCCTGCAAACAGCTGAATATTACACCCCAGGGGCTGACCAATGGACAACGATTGCGCCCATGACCATCCGGCGCAGCGGAGTCGGAGTCGTGGCATATGCAGATCATATCTTTGCGGTAAGTACATGAGTCACTGCTGACACCCGGGGAACATATAAATCACATCCATTATGTGTGAAAGCTTTCTTCAGCAGGGATTTTAAACTCGTAAGACTGATGCTGGGGCTGCCAGCATTAAGCTTGTATAAAAAAATCAGATTTATGTCCTGGCTACAACCTCAGGAAAACAATTCTTATGGATTTTGTCTGTTTGTTTAATTGACTGAGGACGTCTCTGATATATCTATTTGCCTTCTACTTTATTTTACCTTCTTGTTTTAACTCAAAGACACATTGCGCGCTGAGATCTGTACATTTAAACACTCTCCCCATTACTTTACTTGTCCTCTCACAGGTTGGTGGCTTTGATGGCCACAACCGTCTGCGCAGTGCCGAGGCCTATAACCCTCACACTAACAGCTGGATGGAGGTGGCCCCCATGATGACCACGCGCAGCAACTTTGGCATCGAGGTACTCGACAGCCGGCTCTTTGTCGTCGGAGGCTTCAACGGCTTCACCACCACCTATACCGTTGAGTCATACGACACCGCGACAAACGAGTGGTCCGAGGTCGAAGACATGGACATTTTCCGGAGTGCCCTGAGCTGTTGCGTGGTCTCTGGGCTGCCCAACATGGCCGAATACGCTGCCCCGCGTGACATCCAGCCGCTTCCACCACTGGAGGAAGTGATGTCAGAGTCAGAAGACTCTGACTAAACCTCGTGCCTCTTCATGTGCCACCATGAAGACTGGCATAAAGAACCTCATAAAGAATAAATTTCTTAGTGCATTTAAGTACTGTTGGAATGAACATTTTTACAGATACTGATTTACATTTGCAGCCAAATTTCTAAGTTTTATGTTATGTATGAAAAGAGTGCTGTCCAACCTGCAGACAGTGCAACAATAACCCCTTCAAAAGATGACAAAAGGTTAACAGAGAATACACACTTTATCTGTTCTCAACGACCAACTGATCATCAAGCTGATGGTCGGACACCAAATGTACACTAGCAGCCTTCAACATTACAGTTTTCTCATCACTCTACACACCTCTGATGTTTCCATTTGTTGCAATATATTGCCTCTTACTGGCTGACACAGACAAAACCAGACCAGAGTAAGGAAGGACAACAGAGACTGAAGACACAAAGAGAAAGATGGAAACATGTCTTTGGGAGAAAAAAAAAACTCCAACTATATTTGGACAAAACTGGGATTATTCGGGGGGAAGAAAAGCTTGAATGACTTCGGTCTGTCCTTCTCTGTTTTGCCGCATGCACTTCCCTCTCTCTCGGCCTCTCGCTCTGTCTCTCTCTTAATCTCTCTCTTCCTCCCTTTCCCTCCTCTGCTCTCCCTCTTTTTGTCTTCCTCTTTATCTCACAGACAAAGCATTGGTTGCTCGTTTTTTTTGGGCAGAGTCGCCTTGAGGCAAAGAGTGAAGAGTTGGTCTGTGCGTTTGAGTGCATCTGCATGGGAATGTGTGGTATAAGAGTGTGTACATACGGGACATATCTGATTATCTGTATTTATGTATGGACTTATACTGGGGTCGCATAAGTTATATTTTGTTTTCGTATTCTGTAAGTCATCACATAGAGAGCAAACTGAAGCTTGCTTTGGCTGAAAATAAAGACAAAGATTTCTCTAAAAAAAAAAAAAGTGTTAAAAAAACTGTGCTCAGATATAATAGTACAGTTTAATATGAAGTCTTACAAAAGTCACTGAAAAAAATCCATAAATACAGTTGTTTCATGTTGCATTGACATCACTTTAGTTTACAAAACAAGTACATACGTTCATGTTCCCCACTTATAGACACAGTGTATAAATACTATAATAAAGGATAAGCTGAACCTCAGAGTGAACCTCAGGGGACACCGTCTCCCTGATGTAATCATGGTTCTGTGAACCAAAATACAGCTGACATTTTAAATCCTTAAGCTACACAGGGGGTTTCTACAGTTCCTATGTGAGGTGTGGCTTATCATATTTTACCCTCTGTGGAAAACTGTCAAATGAAGGACGCATCATGAGGAGTGTGTCCACCAGGTGGCAGCACGTCATCAGCCCGGAAATGTGTGACTCGTTATGTCAGTTCCTTTAAGGATATCGAAGTTTTGTAGTTCCTGTGTTGTTGACCTGTCAGCGCTGTAGTACAAGCTGTCACTGCTGATAATTTGTCTGTCCTTCTGGTCGTTGCAGCTTTCCTTCAGCGACACACCGAGTCAGACGCGCGGGATAGTTCGTGCTAAACTGTTGCTAGCGGTGTCGGCTAACCGGCGAGCTAACGGCTAAAGTTAGCTAACAAGTTGACAGCTAGCCTGCTAGCTAGCGTTCGACGGTAGCTAGCGGCGTTAGCTAGCTTTCTTGCAGTTAGCTGGCAAGGCTGCTGGCAGTGCGAGGGGAGGAAGCCGCCCACTCCTTCAAAGCAGCATTCCGGACAAAAGAGTGAACGGTAAGTAGGCAGAAACTTAAAGCAGCTGTCTAAAGTTAGCAAACGGCAAGGCCCGGCGGTGTCAGCGTATTGATTTTAAGGATTTCTGTCCGAAGGAGAGAACGTCCAGTTAGCCGGGGTGTCTACGGCTGAGTTGCACCACCAGTGTCACCAGTACAATTACTGTCAGCTGTTCTGGTCCCTGGTTTCCCTTCTGTCATGACTACAGGGTGACTGTGCTAACTAAAGTTAACTTTTAGCATGCCTTTGTCTGTTTCTGTAACGTTATAAGTGTCATTTTGAAATAGACAAGGAAGCAGCCATTGGGAACATTGTGTGAAATGCACTTGAAGCTTGTTGTTCTTAAAGTGTGGTCCGGGAACCCGTAGCGGGCCGGGACAGGAACCCGGTGGCCCACTAACTAAATGGACTTTTAAATCCTGTAAATTAACTTTACTATAAGCACAGACAACAGTGACCTCTCTTTGGATCGCCGTGGCCAATTTAAGTATTCTCAGAGCTTAAACAATGAGTCTATTAACAGATCAGTCAGTAGATGAGCTGCAAGGATTAATCAACTATAAATTCACTGCCAACTGTTGGAATACCCTATTCATAATTTTGGGTAATTTTTCAACAAAAAAAGTCAAAATTAAGTAATTCCAGCTTAACTTGTACCAAATATTGAATCAGTTAATCAAGAAAATAATTGACTGACTCATCAACAAGGAATGTAAATGTTAGGTGCAGCCCTGATCCATGAAAAATTAATTATTTTAACATTTAATTAATCATTTGACACATTTATCGAGCAAAATGCCATACATTCTCAGTCTCAGTTGTAAGGATTTACTGTTAGATATTTAGATTTTGTACTGTTTGTTGTCTATGGGAAAATGTGGTGGCCATTTTTTACTTTTAGGTTTATTATTGTATTTTTTTTTTAACTTTTAAAATGATTGTAGATAAAATCAGCCCTAAATACTGGCAGCATTTTTAAGTCTGACTCATCAAAAGTTCTCTAGAGTGGATTATCTGAGGGGCATTGCCTTAATAAATGAAATATTGTGAACCTGGTTTGCACAGCGTCTGGTCAAACAAGACCTGGCGCTGTCCTTTTGTCGCTTAGTTATTGTAGCAGCCGGCTTCAGTAATGATTACATGTGGTGTTTATGTAAATCTACTCTGTCAGTGTGTGTGTGTGTGTGTGTGTGTGTGTGTGTGTGTGAGCCCTGCAGGGCTTCTCAGTGCTCAGCTGCTGCCAAGAGAAAGAGGCAGGGGGCCGCTTGTGCAAGTGCCCAGTGTTGGATCAGGTAGCTGTCGCCACCAGGAACGTGTTCTGCCACGTCCTTCACCCATTGTGCTGAGTCCCATTTTCACAACTAATATAGCAGCACAAGTCCAGCCAAAGGTTGTTCTGACTTAATCGCAGGTTAAAGAAGTGACCAAGCTCGACATTTCAAAATAATGACCCCTCCCTTTAATGAGATGTGATTTAATTTTGGGTGGCGTAATGGAATGTGTGGAATGGGGCAGAGCGTTAACCCATAACACAGGAGCCCTTGTAATCAGACATCAGTGCTGGTTCCTTTTGTTTCGCTGTAGTCTGACAAAAAGGGTGGATGTCACATCGTTCTTGTGGTTGGCACCTTTGAAGGTGTCTTGGAGTTTATCTCAAAAGTAATAGACTATCTTAGGCCAGTCCTGTTCTACCAGGATACACAGGACAGTTATAGACTCCACCAAGACTCTGCTAACTGAGCTTAGACTCTCCCATGTGTGATTGCTTCGGGAAGTTTCTCTGCAGACATTTATTTCATCATTGCTTAGTCATTTGTGTAATTTTTAAAGGCAATGTTTTGAACAGTTGATAGCTTCAGCTTGTCTTTAGGTTTGGGTTGAAGGTTTTTCCTGGTTTAGACATCGGTTCATATACAGTAAAGAAATAGAGTCTGTGTTACCTTATCTTACAGTAATCTTAGCATTTCTGTTTTTTTCTCACCATCTGATCAACAAAAATGTCTGTTAGACTTTAATACATGAAATCACTTATTGCTTCTTTTATATTCCTTTATGGCTTCTTCTTTATTCTTTTATAGACTTTTATATTCCACTCAGCGCTTATCATTTTGGCCCTGGTGATTTTCCTTTGCTGCTGGCTAAAAACTGTTTGGAGGGGGCAAAAATTCCTCTCCGCAGATAGAACGCTGGGGATTGTTGGTTTAACAAAAGAAGCAACCTGAATACTTGCCCTTGGCTTTGGGAATTTATGATGAGCATCGTTTTTCTTTTGCAGTTTTTTTTTAATGTTTTGCAAGTGAAACAATTCAGACATCAGTTGTGAAAACAATCAGCAGACTGAACTGTCACCAGCATAATTAGTTATTTGTAGTCCTGTATTATGATAGCTGGATGTTGAGTTGGCTGAAATCCTATCAATACAACTTTCCACCTTTTGCAAAACAGGTTTTTGTTTGCCGTATAGTTTCCTCTAATTACAAGTTGTGCAGTCAGGTTGTGGATAGACATCCAGCTGGCTGTTATGTGCATAATAAAGTCAGCTGAAGTCGATCAGCAGCTGGTATGAAAGCACACCCACTTGTGGTGACCTGCTGACTCTGGTGAAACTGGGCTGGATGTTACGTTGCTAAATGTGATGTTAACTTGAGCTCAGACATCAGAAGTGAATGCTGGGTTAATTAAGGGTTCATTTTCTGTATTTCTGGGAACAAAAGAGTTTTATGTTGGAACAGGTGGTGCTTGCATAATTTTCCGTTGACCTTTATTTGGAAGCCAAGTGAGAGCTATTCAGTGTCCTCTGTTACTGGGTCAGGGTTGACTCAGCACATGTCATCTGCCACATCCCCCGAGGTGTCTCGATTTACAGTTTGTCTGTAAAGGACATTTTGTGTGTACGCTGTCATTATGTAACAAAAGAGTTCATGTACAGAATGTGGGCAAAAGGCATAGTGTAAATCTGAGTGTATACATCTGTGTGTAGCTTTCTTTTATTGCTACTAGGACACAGCAAAGCAGTCTATGTGAAGCCTGGTGTGTTTAAATTGCATTTCTCTTCTTGACCTTTGACCCAGATGGAGGCCCAAAGCTCCAGCGGGCTGCTGCTGTCCAGGAAGAGAAGAAGAGAGGGCTCCAATGGGGAGACTGAGGACGGAGAGAGACTTGGGAAAATCCCCAGATGCACAGTGGTGAGTCAGCTGTGTGCTTTGGCTGTGATTGGACAGCGTGTTTATTCAGCAGTTTCTGCAGGTACTGTGCATGTGCCAGTTTGATTGTGTATATATGTGCGTGTGTCCATGACATCCTGATAGCGTTGTAGTTTTTAAACCTACGTTTTCTGCAGAGATCTAAAAAAATAGTTGTGTTGGACTATATGTAGGTTAAATTTCTTTGTTGTATTCTGTAGAAGTCTCACACCTGTGCAAAATAAAGAACACTAAACAATGCAGCTTCAAAATATTTCTGATTTTAGCTGATGAGTACCGTGCTTAAAAATGTCCTCTTTTCACCAGCAAGAGCAGAACCCTTTATTTCCACATCAGTTTATTCTGCAGAGTCCAGGAACGACGGTTACAAAATTAGAGAAGTACAGTATGATGTCACTTTATCTAGCTAAAAAAAAGAAATGAGTCATTATAGTGCACAGCAATCATGTTTGTGTGAATTAGAAGAAAACTTATTCCATCACTGATATCCTCTAATGGCTCGGGTCTTCAGGGATTGAAGCACCCTGCACCTTTCGCAGATGAGCTGGTGCCAGCCGATGGTAAACCCTATGAGAGAGTCAGCATGGATGAGGCCAAGAGGGGCACACCACGTGAGTCTCAATCTTTTAATCTCTCAGCAGATGTGTCTTTATTTGACAGTTTGTTTGTGTCTCTAATTTCTCCACTTACTTATTACTCTCCCCTCCTTGTATCTCTTACACATTCTCCTTTATTTTCTTCTTTCTTATCTTAGTCTTGAGTACATTAATGCACAAACAAGCACAATATTAGATTGACTCCCTACAGACCAAGTCTTTAATCTCTGCATGTCTTATCTCGTGTGTCTCCATCCAGCTGACAGACCAGTGCGGGTCTATGCAGATGGCATCTTTGATGTTTTCCACTCAGGTCACGCCAGAGCTCTCATGCAGGCTAAATGTCTCTTCCCAAATACACACCTCATTGTTGGAGGTAAGTGTGAGTCTGTGAGTGTCCGTGTTGGCTCAGCTGTGGGATGTTGTCTAACCAGCGGTATGGAACTGTTGTCTCCCTCATCTGGCAGTAGGCGTCATTACACAAACACTGTCAAGATGTGCTTATGATGTATGCTTGTAATCCTCCCCTGAACACCAAGTTTGTTTTTTATCTGGAGCATCGCAAACTTGGACACTTCGTAGATCCAGATATAGCCTACTTTGTCTATGCTACAATCTATTTTTTTCAGCTCTGGAAAACCAGTCATTGCTGCTAAAATGTGTCGATTATGGTGTGCCTGCGCAGGAATGCCACCAAAGAAACCTGATTTAAAATGGTGGTACACTGCGGAATACAGGGAGATTACCATGCTGCTGATTGGCCTAATCAGCATTTTGTGAATTCATTTAACAAGGGATTGAATGTAACAGATGTTCATTTACATGTAAGTCCCGCACTCCAGCTTTTAACTGCTGGATGTTCAACCCGAAAGTGTCATCATGCATTATGTATGTCCATTACATTATGCTCTTGACTGTCTCTCTTACAAAAATGAGAAGAGCAAACAGTGCATCTTTTTCATTGCAGTGCAGTAAAATGCTTACTTCCTGTGGTCGCAGTAATTCCCTCAGCTGACATAGTGAAGTTTTTTCTCAGTCCTCACTGCTTTCCTTTTTGTGTAACTCAGCTTCAAAGCCTCCAGTCCTAAAAGTTCTATGTTACTGGCAATTTCCATAATAATTCTTTCTGTATATATTTGTTTCCGTTCACAGTGTGCAGCGATGACCTGACCCACAAATACAAGGGCTTCACAGTGATGAACGAGGACGAGCGATACGACGCTATCAGACATTGCCGCTACGTGGATGAGGTGGTGCGGAACGCCCCTTGGACGTTAACGCCAGAGTTCCTTGCAAGACATCGCGTGAGTGAATGAAAAAGAGAAACACAGAGTTGAAAGACGTGATTACAGATACCCTGTCTGTTCATTCACTGAAATCTTGAGAGCTGTAGATAGATTTATTGAGCAAAAGAGGAACAGATTGGCCAGCCACCATCCCCGATCCTGTGTAACCTTCTCCCTGCTGTTTTTTTTTTTTAGTATAATTTTGTTTCGTACAATTTGTAGATCTGAATCTACTATATTGATCTATGTTGTAATGACCTCTCTAGATTGACTTTGTGGCTCATGACGACATCCCATACTCCTCAGCGGGCAGCGATGACGTGTACAAGCACATTAAAGAAGCTGGTGAGTGCAAAAGTAGCCGAGTTTGTTAGTGTGATACGCCATTAAATACAAGATACCACATTGTATTTACTACAGCTGCCGGTGCTGATGTGGAAAGGTGTAGCAAACTTGAATTCGAAATAAGAATAAGTTTCGTTAGAATTCTTTTTTTTTTTTGATGATTATCAAGAACATGTTTTCTATTTATGCACACACTGAAGACTTGAGGGTATAACTGGTTTCCGTCAAAAATGCTATTTATAATGAGTCTTAACTGAGCTGCATTTGTTATCAGGAACTAGATTCTGAATAATACACTCTTTGTGAGTCCCTGCTGCATAGGATGAGAAAAATGCACCAGCTGAACAAGGAAGCAATTGGGTTCAATCCAGAAATCGAAGTAATTAGTTCCTTTTTTAGTAATTTTCCCTTGACACTTGTTGCTAATTGCTTGTCATCTCAAAGTGGTGAATACATGTTCAGAATTCAGACCGCTAACGTTACAAATGAGGGCATCAGTAGTAGTGGTAGAAATGGGGGTTGACAATTGACACAGCATCAAGGACAGTACGTAATGTTCCAATTAAAAGACTTGCATGTCAGAATTCGCCTTTTCTCACCTAGTGTGACAGGTTCTCCACGTTCTGTGACATTGACTAATAGGATCAAACAGTGCTGTTGCATTGAAAAGAGCAGATGTTTTATTTGTTTCACGAAACCTGTAGCTACTTGACTATCAGTGTCAGGAGCGTTGCACCAAACTACTCATGTGTACTCTGACCTTTTTAAGTCTTTTTTGTGCAAACTATTCTGCCTTATTTTTTTTTAGGTATGTTTGCTCCCACCCAGCGGACGGAGGGCATCTCCACCTCTGACATCATCACCCGCATTGTACGCGACTATGATGTCTACGTCAGACGCAACCTGCAGAGAGGGTACACAGCCAAGGAACTTAACGTCAGCTTCATCAATGTGAGAAACTTTGGTTTGACAGAGTGTTAAAAACTGAGTTTATGGTGTCCAGGTGGCCGGCCTTTAGCGGCACCACACTGTGCCAGATTGTGATGACATACGTTTCCACTGCAGGCTCAGAGCAAAGGGTAGTTCTGAGCTGCTTTCCAATCCTCAGCATATGAACGGTGCTTCAGACAAGAAAGTTTGCAAATCCTCTTTGTGTTCATCTCTTAGTACTTTAACAGTATCTTTCTGAATGATGGCGGTTTGAAGTTTGGTTTCTCTCCTGTATCCCTGTCAGTAATAGTCCCACACACAGTGGAAAAACTCTCCTAATATGTGGCAGTTACAGACCTCCCGTCTCATATTTCCAATATGTCTCCTTTGCTGCCTCCTATCAGGAGAAGAAGTACCACCTGCAGGAGCGTGTGGACAAGGTGAAGAGGAAGGTGCGTGACGTCGAGGAGAAGAGCAAGGAGTTTGTCCAGAAGGTGGAGGAGAAGAGCATCGACCTCATCCAGAAATGGGAGGAGAAGTCCAGGGAGTTCATCGGAAACTTCTTGCAGATGTTCGGCCCCGAGGGAGCTCTGGTGAGGAAGCTGGTTTAGGTGGACTTGAGTCATTTTTTTTTAATAGATACGCTTGATTAGTAACCTGTATTTGTTTAAAAAAGTTTACGGTCTGGGTGACATGTTGCAGCTGGAACGAAGGCTTTCTGCACATGTGGGACATGCCGTTACCAGAGTTATCACTGTACAGGAACAAAACACAGATAAAAGCCAAATATTGACAAGTACAATAAAACTGCTTTGTGCGTGTTACATACTAATTTACTCAAATTACTGCTGAGCATGTTTAAAAGCAAGCTTTCAGCTCAAAAAATAAGTTTTCTTCATATTTCATGTGATTTTAGTTTTAGCTGTGCGGACGTTAGAAATTGGCAAAAGATACATAAAAGTTAATTCTAGTCATTTAGCATTGTTCTTTAATGTTGGAACTTAGAAGAGACAGAATAAAGGAGGAGACATCAGAATGTGTTTGTCCCTCGTGTGGGTCAAGATCCAAAAACAAGTGCACACAAATCAACCGAAAAGCATCTCCTCGCCCCAATAAATACCAACATCTTGTTACTCTGAAAGCCCAAACTGGGGAAAAAACTCATGAAAAACACGAGTGAGCTTCCTGTTTTCATAGCCTCGGTAGTAAACTGACCCTCTGGTGTAAACTCGCTCAATCATCTAGCACGATAATGCTGTAAAGAGCAGGGATTGTCTGAAACTGAGCAAAGGAGTTGTTTGTATTATTACGCAACTTCAACTGCATGTATGTCACTTAAATCGAGGACAGCTACAAAACCAAGAACCCACAATGTCGGTAAATGACACATTGCCTCTCAAGCTAGTTTCATGTTTTTAAGTTTTAAAAAAAATGGCAGATAGTGACTGCTTGTGAGGAAAACATCACAATCAGCTGATCTTCCTGGGGTTTATTGTTGACGTACAATAAATAACGCATTCCTCGGCGAATTATAATCACATTATTATACATAAAATTACATCAAATACATTTATATATATATATATATGGAAAAAAACTTCTAAGCAGCTCCCTACAGTTTGAAGTGGGTATGTCCAGTCTGTTATCTGCGTGCAAATAAATGCTTCTTCATATTCTTTTTAAGGAATAATTTCTTTTTTTATTTGTCAAACATTAAGGGGTAATTTATTCCAGTTTGTTCTGACTGTAAGCGAATAGTGCGGTGTTAGGGTTATTTGTGTTATTTAAGTAAACGGTTTGGTCAAATAGAAATATTGGTTTTGCAGTAAATTAGATGAAGCACTAATAAAAATCAAAATTTATGTAGAGCTCAGCCCACAAACAAACCGTCTCACTCATCACTTGTTCATATTTGTGGTTAAATATGACTCATGCGTTTTAATGAGTTAACTCTGTAAGTAGACAGGTTAAACAGTCACAGTGAGTCACGCTTTTAAATGTCTCCGCCAGTTTCCTGCTCGTGTCTCATTCTTCTCTGTTTAACTGGTCTGGTCGTCAGAGGTAGGAAGTAACAAAGTACAAATACTTCGTTACTGTACTTCAGCAGATTTTGCAGGTATCTCTACTTTGCTTGAGTATTAATTTTTCTGATGACTTTTCACTTTCACTCCCTACATTTGAACACAAATATCTGGACTTTCTACTCCTTACATTCTCAAAACTGGCTCGTTACTTGTTTCAACCTCCGTGGTCGTGAAGCTCAGCACAGCCCTGCCTGCCTCAGCTGCCTGCCAGAGGCTTTTTAGCACTGCAGGACTGATTTTCAGACCCAAAAGGGCACGTTTCTATTCAGAGAACTTTGAGATCCAGCTTCTGCTGAGGCTCAATAAAAGATGTTGGCAGTCTTGAAGAGATGAGTGTTTCCATGTTGATTATAATTTTTAGGGTTTATAATGTTACTGAAATGGGAAACTGTCCAGTGATGTTTTTCTCTGTACCAGCACTGTGCAGGTCCTTAAAGGATGAAAACAATCCTGTTTTGTGTGCTTAAAACTTTTGTCATTTTGCAGGGTTCTCAAAAGAGGCATCATGTATCATCGAAGCTAAAAATTCATTTTTACTTTTGTACTTAAGTAAATTTCTGAACCAGTACTTTTTTACTTTTACTTGAGTAAAGGGGTTGAGTCAGAACTTCTGCTTTGACCAGAGTCTATTTTTACACAACTATCTGTACTTCTACTTAAGTAAAGAATGTGAGTACTTTTTGCCATCTGTGCTGGTCGTCAGCTGATCTCTTCTCGTCTCCCTCCACAGAAACACATGCTGAAGGAGGGGAAAGGCCGCATGCTGCAGGCCATCAGCCCCAGGCAGAGCCCCAACAGCAGCCCGGCCCGCGAGGAGCGCTCCCCCTCTCCCACCTTCCGCCTCCCCTTCTTCTCCAAGACCTCCCCGCCCCCCTCGCCTCCCCCCCACCACAGCGGAGCCCGCGGATACCTCATCAGCGAGGACGACGACGAAGAAGACGACGAAAACTAGGCCGCTTCCTGAATCCGTCGGGGTCACAGTTAGCTGAGCTGTCGAGTAGCGTGGCTTTCGTCGAGCTCCTGCTTCAGAGTTTCTTTTTCTGTTTTATTTCTTTCCCCGTTTATGGTTTTACTCCGACATTTAGCACTTCAGCGTTACGGTCACTGTAACAGCCAGGTTCTCCACAGCTCTTGTTTTTAACACTCAACTTTCATCCTTTTTTTTTTTTTTTTGTCATTTCTGTGTAAAGGTCAGTAAAAGTTAGCACTAGTCGTCCGAGTTCTTTGAACATTAGTTCCACTTACCTCTGTCACTTCTGAGTTTGTTAGTCACTCACTGTCACTTAGGAATATTTTCAGTCGTTACACTCAGTGCACTCTTCCATCTGTGACGGTGTTCTTAAGGTTGGCATTATAGTGCGGTAGGAGTTTTTGTCTTGGCTTTAGCGAGAGGATTCGCAGGATTTCAGTCACTTGTTGAAACTGCGCTTTGTAGTTTTGTTGTGTGAGGCGAGCTGAGGAATCACGGAGACTCTGTTCAATATCTCGGGGGGACGTTTGTCAAAGCAGGTCAAAAAAAAAACGAACTGTGGCTGAGCAGTTGAATTCTGCTCATACTAACAAACCTTTTTTTTTAATAACAGGGAAACTCCAGATAATCTGAGCTGAATGTAAGAGTAGATGTGTTTTGGGTCTACTCAGCAGCAGCCTTTTCCCACGTTCGTCTGCGTGCCCGCCTGCATCGGGGCTACGCCTGTCTGTGTATGTGCATGCAACGTTTGTGTGTGTGCAAGCTCTTAAGTCGGCATGTTTGAAATGTCTTCTGTCAACATTTTCCATCTGTTGACAGATCTGGGTTCAGCTTTGACTTTACTGCGTATAGTAATACAGTTGCTTTTAATTTGTCTGCTGACGAGAATCAGTCTTTGGAAGACTAACTTCAAACTAGACGCCTTTCAGTGGCGTAAATGAGCGAATGACCCGTTTAAATGTTTATGTAGAAATACTTATTTTTGTAGGTCTCCATCCCAGTGCTTTCTCAGTCTGAGCAGAGAATCAACATGAACAAGGCTGGAGTTAGGGTTTTTTTTTTGTTTGTTTTTGTTTTTGAAATGCAGATCTGGGCCTGTAGGGAACTAATAATTTCATATGACACACGTGTGATGGTAATAGAACGCATTCACGGAGGTTTTCATCTTTCAAAACAACAGCAGAGAAATGTCAAAATGCCCGACCTTTAACAAGAAAGTGTTCAGTTGGAGTCTTAAGCACAAAATAGGTTTCTTTTGGGTAGCACACTTACACGTTAAAATACACAAGTCCGTCCCCAAAAAGGCAGGACTTCCCCTAAAAAGCGAACTGCGCACACAGGCTGCATTAATCGGTTTAGAGTTGTGTTTCGATAGACTGGACTATGCTGCGTCACGTAGGAGTGTGACGGCGTCAGATCTACTCACTCCAGATCAACATTTATGTAGCTACCTCCTTCCCTGAATTGATTCTGTGTCCTACGACGAGCACAAAGTATGAGGATTGTTTTTATTCTTTTCTGAACAGAGCCATTGTTGCAGCACTGAAGCAATGTGACTTGGTCAAATATTTGACATTTTCCGGTCTGTGTGTGTGCGTGTGCGTGTGTGTGTGTGTGTATCCTGCATCTCCAGTGATAAAGCATGTGTTGTGTCTCCTCTGTAACCGAAAAATGAAACATCACAGGTGATCTGAAGATGTAATGCAATACTGTTAGATAATATAAATGTTAACAGATGTCGGATTGATCTGTTCTGGGCTTGGTTTCCCAAAAGCACTTATGGTTTCAATCAGCAACAAAGCCTGCCTCTATTCTTGTCAGATTTTATGGTTGGGAGGGGGAAAATGACTGCAAAGGACTCCTACGGTTATTAAACCCTGCTTTTGATATTAAAAGTACTGAAGCGGTGTAATTTGCTGAAGAAATCCAGCCGACATTTTGGTGCTAAGCTACTTTCGGGAAGCCTCGCCTTGATTCTCGTGGAATCTTTTCCTTTTAATCGGTGTGAACTTCTCAGTCAGCGCATGTCCACGTCAAGAGCTCAAGGTGGCAACGACTCGAGTGGCAAGCCAATAACAGCCACTACTACTAGGAAGCATACAAATGTAAATGTTTTTAACAGCAGTTGTTTTAATCATATGTTATTTTACTGTTTGGGGTTGTTTTTTTTTTTGTTTATTTTACGTCCTGGGTGTAGAGGATGAGCAAGACAGGAAAAATGTATTAAAAATGTGTTGGCCAAAGCATTTCCTGACCTGAACTGATCATTTTGTCTCCTGTTGGTTTCATATAACTGCTGAGTTTGTTCTGGATTCATCATTTAGTCCTTTTACGGTCAGAATCTGGAGGTTGAGATTAGGCACTCTCAATTCAGCTTTGTTTCCTTTCAAACTCTGACAAAATGAAAAGACAGGCCCTTTTTGCAACCAATCTATTCTACAAAAGGCTCGTTTGAGATGAGCAGATGAGAGCAAGCTGTTGTAACGTCAGACAGTTTCCAGCGTCATTAAATCCGATTCCAGTTTCATAAAACGTTATGACGCCCATATATCAGTTTGTACACGGTCTCCAATGGTTTTATTGAAGACAGTCGCCTAATAAAAGGCTGCACAGGTGATCTATGATCTCTGCTTGTAACTCATCCTCCATTTTTCATGAATTCTTGTGCAAATTAGCATCAAGTCAGTGTCTATATAAATCAGCTGAGCAGCTACAAACATATTGGAATAAACACATTAAAAAGAACAAGCTTTCAGTATATTTAGA
>NW_007578704.1:32525-106852 GCF_000690725.1 Stegastes partitus
ATGAAAGGGTATGAATACATTTGAGGACGACTGTATATAAATCAGCTACAAACATATTGGAATAAACACATTAAAAAGAACAAGCTTTCAGTATATTTAGACTGTCAATGCTTCACATCTGCACATATTTGTTTTCAAAGAATCCTCACGTTATCACATACAATAGACTAGAGCTATATATCGTATGCAGTTTATGGTCTGTAATATCAACCAATCAATTCAGCCTCTCTGATGATAAATGTCATCAACCACACATTTATTCTGTTATCAGAAAAAGAAAATCTGAATGTTTCTCTCCAGTTTTAAAAAGTTTCTATTCAAAGCCACATTGCTGCCAACATCTAAACCAATCAGCTGTATTTCCCATCATGCCCTGAGGTCGAGCAGGTAATGGAGAAGAAACTGTCGCCCGGCTCCAAAAACTGCAGCTGTTTTAATCTTGTGAGATTCTAGTTGCCTACGTGTCATGAAACCAGAGCAAAGTTAGGCTCACGTCAAACAGAACTCTAACCAGCCTGCTCTCTGATTTATTTTGCACAGGTTTGGCTCATTTAATATCTGCCTAATATAACGAGGAAACAGTACACAACAACTTAAAATAACATCAGCAAAAGTGGGAACACACACACACACACAGACGGAGCAGGTGGGTTTGGTTACATAGTCAGATTTTATTGGACAGAACGGTCACCAGGGCTACAAACATGAAGAAGCAGACAGTGGCGAAGCAAACGCCAGGGGGAGACGTCACCTCACTGCAAACACTCCCAGAGCCTGATCTTTAAATCAAAATAGTGTGACAGAGTTAATCTTAGTGCTTAAGAAACATTTGGGGAATTTGGGTCAAAACAAGCTTATCAGGATGATGGTCAAACCTCAGCGCTGTCTGGAATGTTCCCTTATGGTTTAACTTCGAAAATGCCAGAAAAAAGAAAAACCAAAAAAGTAGCGGAGGAAAAGGATCAATACACTTGGAAGTACAAACACAGCTTGTACATTTCTTTTCCTCTTTCTTTTTTTAAATTGAGAGTTTTTCTTTGTCCTGTTGAGTGGCAATGACCATTCCCACAAAAAAAAAAAAAACACAGATCAAATATCAATCAGTTCATTCAAAGGGTAGACTCTACTGAGACAGAAGTCGGCATTACAGGAACTAATTCAGGATTCATTTTAAACCACCACAGCTACAAACCATCTTACCGGGGGGGATAACTCTAAGACATGTGTGACTTCTAAAGTAACTGGAGAGTAGATAGTGGGACAATAACACTGAATAAACACAACAGAGCCTTCTGTCCTCTCCCCCTGGACCCCCCTGCATCACTTGTCTTTTTCTTTTCGGACACCAGTTGGCTTACTTTTTTTTTCCTCCTTTTTTTTTTTAACTCATCACTACGAGATATATACGATACAATGGTTCACATTTTGCATATATCTGTGCATTATACCATATTTACTTTTTTTAACATTTTTATTTTTAACAATGTAAATTCGATCTCCAACACCTAGTTAGGAAGGGGGGTGAGGGTGGTGGTGGTGGTGGTGGTGGGAGAGAAGTGGGTAAGGACTGAGGGGAGAAAGTAGGAAGGGAGAGAAGAAAAAGAAAAAAAAAAATCTTAACAGGATAGATGGGAGGAGAAGTGGTCGGTTTGCTGCCTGGCGGAAGGAGAGGAGGGGGAGAGGAAGGGGGTGGGGAGAGTTGAACTTTAGCAGCGGGTTTCGTAGATGCCGGAGCGGCCGATGTATCGCACCCATTTGATGACGTCGTGGTCACTGTAGTTGAGCTTGGACTCAAACACCTTCAAGTAGCGCACCTTCAGACCAGACGGGGCGAAAGGAACCTGCGGAGGCGAGAGGAAGGGGAGTTAAGAGCGTGTCGGGGCGTGTTGGGATCTGTAGGCCACACAGGCGGGATGAGTGTTTGTGTGTTGTCTGAGGAAACGGTAAACAAGTTGTGATTTGCGTGACAGATACGGAGATCTCACTTAATCCGGAGTCAATTTGTTTGGCTGCCAACTCTGTACAAAGTTCTATTCAGCTTCTATTTCAAGTATTTAAATCAGAAAGAAAAGCCTTATTAGGAAAAATGTTTCTTTTAATAGTACGACAATTTACCAAACCTTGTGCAGCACCGGCAAACATTAAGTTCACCGAGTTTACGAGTGTGCAGGAGATTTAAGACAATCCAGTGTCTTCTCTACAACACATGTGCAGCAGGAACAAATGATCTCAGGTTTTGGAAATCACTCAAAGCTGTGATATCAGTCAGAGTGAGTGTCAGACTGAAAGACTGCATTCTTACCTCAAAGTTCATAGAGATGGGAGGCCTGGCCCATTTCTTCTTATCGTTGGTGGGCAGCAGCTCGATTTCAGCACTGATCTGAGACTCCTTCATCCCAGCCATACGTTTGATCCTACAAACACATACATCATACATCATTTGAGATTGTCTTTTCAGTCAAATAAAAAAGGAGCAGATTTTAAAACTACGGTACTACGAAAAATCCTGCTTCACATTCGGAGATAAGGTTACAAAAGAGAAGAGGGTTAAACACACAAGAGGCACCAAAGAGATGAGGCTGTTGATCATTAACTTTACAAAGAGCAGAAAACGGGTTCGCTTTCCTCTCATGATCTGTGGGGACAGAGCTGCTACTCACTTCCAGACGATGGCGTTCTCACTGGCCTTGTACTTGGCTTTTCCCTTCATACAAATCACCTGCACGCCGCTGGTGTTGAGGGGTGTTGGGATGCGCACCTGGGGAGTGAACGGAAACGCTTTTAATGTCATCAAAGTTTACACGTATAATCACAGAGGGACTACAACTTTTTTCCAATTACAGTTTGTCATATTGTCACAATGCAGGGAAAAATAAAAAGGTAACACTTTATAATAACTATCCGTTACAACTAGTTAATAGATCATTTGTAAACTGTCAATTAGTGAGTTATTAACCACTTGTTAAGTGTTTGTTAATAGTTTGTTGATGATTTATAACGATGTCTTATAGATAGTTAATAAACATTTACAAACGTTAGTTAATGAGTTATAAATGATTTGTTAACTGTATATTAATGATTTACAGCCATACCTTATAAACCAGTCATAGATCATGAACAAGCCATTAGTGAATTACTTACTAATGACTTGTTAAGTATCAGTTAATAGTTTATATATGCTATTGGGACGTTATTCTAAAGTTGCAACTACTCCTCATTTATTAACTGCTGGTAAATGAGGAATAGTTGCAACTTTAGAATAACGTCTCAATAACATACATAAGCTTATAACTAATACTTAACTACAACATTAACTCAGACTTTACAGATCATTTGTTAATAGTTTGTTAACCATCTACCAATACCAATGAAATTTTGTAGAACAACAAATGGGTGGAACAAGTTCAAGGTACAGAAATTTGATGTGATATTTAAAATATCACAGTTTTGTACCTCAACCACCCATAGACTTTTCTGTGTATTATATTTTACCAAAGACATACAACAGATAGAATGTTGAACATTGTCTTTAATGTATGAGGAATAAATGAAAAAATTCTTGCATATTAGAGGACTTAAGACGCTGTTTGCTGACCTCAATCTTCTGAGCCAGCAGAGAGGGTTTGAAGTTGGACTTGATGACCACTTTAACCTCCAGTTTAGTGCGGCCGACCTCCCTGACCAGAGGAATAACTCGGAACGGCAGGATGATGTCCTTAGTGGTGCGATATCTGCAAGTAGGAGGGATAAAAAAAAATGACTTAAACTCCATTTTGGAAAGCATACGCAGAAATTTTCTCAAGCATTAGGTCATGGGTATTTCATTTATTTCTCAACAGCTATTTCTTTAAACACGTAGAAAGTGGGTTATATTCTTTGAATATCGTTAGCGTCAAGCATCTCTTGTAAGGCTAAATGTCCATATATGGCTTTCTTGTGAGCACCAGCATCTTTTTCAATTGTCATCAATGAGGCATGTGGTCTCTGGCTGCACTTAACCTTTTTTGTACGGCGGCTCTGAGTGCTTCTAATTGAAAACCTCTGAACTTTTTATTCTTTTTTTTTTACAAAGGCTCTGTTGTCCCTGGTGATATGTTGTCAAGCTAAGAACAAAACGCTGAAGTGTTTTTTGATGCCAGAGAAAAACGCTATATGGACACGTGCCCTAACTGCTCAGCATCTTTTGTCACATTCTACTCTTGTCAGAAAGTCTAATAATACATAAACAGCTTTGAAAGTTGAAAAAAAGAAAAGAAATCCGTCTACTGACCTCATGAGCTCATACTCTCCATCAGGGGGGATGAAGCTGATGCTACGCTCTGAGTCAAACTTACTGAGACGCACACACTGGTGGAAAGTGCAGTCATCGATGGCTATGGACTGCTTCCCACTGTCAGGAGAGAAAACACATCAGAGACACACTTACACAAGAGATGAAATAACATTGACTACTAATTTATGACAATATATTTATATATCTATAGTTTAAATACTTGTGATAGCCAGTCTCCAAAAGATAAAAACTCTCCCTCAATTAATGCCCAGAATTTAAAAAAAAAAAACAACAACATATGAGTAAAGATGGGGACACGGCTGCTAGCACCAAGACATGTGAACCTAGTTGACGTTAATGTTCTGCAATTAAACGAATCACAGTTTCTGTTAGGTGTGTAGGTGAAGGGTTAAAAAGTCAAGCAGGAAGGTGTGGGCAAATAAAACACACAGACAGTGCTACGAAAAGAGGGAAACAACCACCAGGCAGTACACTGAAGAGATAACAAGGCGTGTTTCAATTGTATTGTGAGTGTGTGGGGAGCAACGGTGCATGAGATGTTTCTTAATAATGCTAAAAGGGCTTTGACAAGACATGTATATGTGTGTGAGTAAGTGTGTGTGTGTACGTTGAAGTGGCAAAGGGTGAGGACACTTGTCAGTACAGTACCTTCCTCCCCCTAAATCACTGAGGTACAGCACATAGAAAAGAAAGAGAGGGAAAGAAAGGAGAGATGCATCCAAAGGAAAGAAAAATTAAAAAATAAATTATAAAGCCTGTCTTGTTGCAAACAACAAGACAACACTGATAACACAGACAAAGGGCTAACAGACACCAACCTCATAAACCTTAACAACAATGAACTTCCTTGTCAGGGTTTTAAAGGTGGAACTGTTGTAAATAACGAAATGCAAAATAGCTACATGACGTTCAGCCTTGCTTGTTACAACATGGTTAATATCAGCTGTTTAGTTTGCTGTCCTGCGTCGCTCACCTCTTCCCTGCATCGTCCGACGCTCCTCCCTTGCCCTGCTTGTCGATGACGATCTTGTCGTTCATGCCAAATTTGCATTCGGGCATTCCGCTCAGGTAGCTCTTCATCACTACTCGGCCCGACACGTGGGCGCTCAGGACCTGGCCTGGATGGAAGAACGAAAACCATCATGAGTTTGTAAATTAAAAAACTGCACATGGAGTACTGATAATTTGATTTGTTTCAAATCAGAAGATTGACATTTGTCAAATCGATAACAAGTCTTTTCATAAAAGCAGCAAAACATAACTGAGTTTAGAGTAATCTCTGTAAATTCAATGTAAAAAGGCCTGCAGTTTGTATTATTATGAACTGAGAAGCCCATAACTTTCTCTGTCTTTAGCTGCAACTGTGCAGCTCCTACTACTGAGGAAGATTGTATGATACGATCAATAGGACAATGACAGTTTCTAAATTGACTCGATTGTTTAGTCAGCTACTGTTTCCAAGGTCAAGAATAAACCTTAAATTGAATCTTTCTATCAACATGGACAGGAAGTCCTCACAATGGAAACCAAAACAATCATATAAAAACTGTGCATTAGTTAGCTCCATAGAAAACGATGTATTTTCATTTGGCACACAGACCGTCTCAATTAGAAATAGATCCAGAAATAAATATCAAAAACAGCATCATTATGTTTTCATTAATAGAGAAACAAAACTCCAAATGCTGGACTGCTGCCACTGCTCGTTCTGAATGATAAAGTTTCACTGAATCATTCATGTCAGCGGTCAGCATTTCATACAAACAGACCTTGTGGTGACATGAGCAGATTGACGCTTTCCAGTACGTCCAGGAAAAGCTCATTGCGGCGATACTTGATGCCCTCGCGACGCCAGCCGATCTGCCCCGTCACCTGGCTGGTGATCTGAGACTGCTCCTCTTTTGTCTGGGGGGACAGGGAGAGAAACTGTATCACTGCTAACAGAAGGAAAAGGCCGACAGAATGACAACAAAAAGGGGGCGATGAAAGGGGGGTCATTAGCACTACAGGGAAGGTGGAAAACAAATATGACACAGGTCCAGACATGGAGAAAATTCATTTTCTAAATAGAGACTGAGTAGAGTCTCACCTGGTGCTGAAGTATCCAATGAGCAGAGTTGTTGAGGGAAACAAAAGGGAGGAAAAAAAACAGAAAAATATGATTTAATTTCAAGTCAAATATTCATCACACAGTAAGTACACATATATTTTACACATTAAACAGGAAGGTGCTCTTGTTTATCTGCTCTGTCTTAACACTGAGCAGCTGCAAATCCAGTATTTGTATTTTCCTGCATTATGCAAGTCGACAGGCTCTAATGGTTTCCTATGATACTGTGTGGTCCATATTTGATATTGTATCCATCCAAGTGAAACGCATTAAATCACAGCTTGCAGCACTTTCCACTAAGTAATAGCTTCCAGTGTAATGTAATGTTTAATGTTTTTTACAGGTGCTACACTTGTGTAATAGATTATTGTAAATCAAGGACCTGGAAATAGATCAGGCTTTAAATTATTAATACCAATCTCAAGTCTTGAAGTGACAAAACCATGTACTTATTATCCATTTCTGGTTAAACTAAATGGAATGGTATTAACACAAACTACACATTTATCAAGACAGGATCCACGACTAGGCTGTTACACTCAGCACTGCACTATATCTCATAAATTGGCAACTGGACGGTATATCCTCATTCTGTCAACCTAAAAGCATTACATCTGAGTCTACACTTGTCCTGCTGACCTGTCCCTTAATGCCCTGCTGGGTGATGAAAGTCTTCAGTGCTCCAGTCTCTGAGTTCTGGGGGTAGCCAAAGTCCAGGATCTCTGTGTGAACACAAACAGATAACTGTCAGAGATAAGATGTGTAAGAGGAAAAAGTAGGACACACAGGGATGGAAAGAACCAATATTGAGCAACTGAGGCATCGTATTCATCCGACTTTCACTGGGACACAAACACTAACTTTAAGGCAGGGTGATGAAGCTACTTTCCTACAACTAGAACTGAATACGAGGCCGAGAAGACAGGAACTGATGTACTTCTACTGTATTACATGAGCTGATTGATTCCACACACAAACACTCATTATCTACCATCGAGCAGCTCGTAGATGAGCACAAAGTTGTTCTTGATGTTCTCCTCGCTGATCTTGCCGAAGTAGGCTGTCATAACGTCGCACATTTTGTATAGAAACTCAAACACCATGGCGGCGTTGACATTCTGCTTGGTGACGGCCGCCAACCAGATGTTGGAGCGCTTGACGTGGAAGAAGCTGGTGCGGGCGATGTTGGTTACCGGGGACCGAACCTGCTGCCGGGCGTGAATCACGTTCACACGGAACGCATCCACGGCATTACGCCTACGATGTGAGACAGAAGGATAAAGAAGGACAGACATTTGCATTAGGAGCTGGGACGGTTGTTTTTCAGGCTTTTATTCAACAGTGACACTGCTACAGACAATACTCCACCCTTTGACATCCTGTGAAAATACTGCTGCAAAATGGACACGGTTTGATAAATAAACCCCATCAGACCTCAGGAATAGGTCTGCCCATTTCAAAATGTCAAAACATTTTTCAACCAACACAAGACACTTGGAGTTGGTGCGTTTAGAGGGAGGAAAGGAGTGTTGTTTTGTGTAAATTGTGATAATTACCACGGGAAAAGAGAAGACTCTGAAAGACCAAGGAAACAGCATCATAATTATCTCGACTTCATGTGGGAACCAGAAAAATGTTTTAATCATGTATTGATCCATGCATTGTCCAAACCTGATCATGATTTGGGTGTAAATGTCATCTGAATTATATTGAATTGAATTCAATGGAAGTGAGACAAAGCATACTTCAGCTTATTGCCAAAGCTACTTTGGGAAACTCTGTCCTGATTACCGTGGATTTATAGATAACAGGGCTTAGTGCAAAGGATGCAGCATGTTCTGACAAGGATACCAAATCCTGCTGACAAATGCCTGGGAACATCCTGAGGTCCATTTCCAGACAAATTGCAGACCTGATTGATATCTACACATAGCTTACAATACTATCAGCTCCAAGTAAATCAAGGACTCTATAACATTCTCCAACCAATGATAGAAAAAAGCTACACATAAGCATTTAAACCACTGTCATTATACTGATTTTTCCTACTAAAACATACCATGAACAGGAAATGAACCAGGCACGTGCAACTGGCAGCCTTCTTGGTTGATGGTATATATGTTGGAAGACAATGTCTTCAAACAAGTTTGGTAAATCAATGTGGTGATTACTGAATGCCCATTACAACTAATGTCAGCCTAGGAGGCTGCCATGATGTCTGCCTTGTCACTAAGCTGCTGATACAGCACAACTATCAAAAATTACCATCTTATAAGCCAGAAAACAAACATTGTACTAATGAAATGTATAAAATAGCATTCAAGCTTGATATTTCAACAAACCCAACTATAACATTTTATCCACAAAATCATAGATATCTGCAGTGTACATCGCTACATTCAACTCTCACATTTGCAAATATGACTACATAAAATATCAAACCATCTCTGAATTTGTGAGAGAAAAAAAATCAGGGCAGGAACAAAATATGAGAGGACTAACTTAACCATCATGCTCAGACTACATGCTTAGGCACCAGCAGAGCTGAGTGTGAGCAAAAGTATTCACTGAAGGGCGACTGGTACTGGCGCAGTTCTTTGGTTTTAACTGATCTGCTATTGTATTTCAGTATGCAGTGGCTTATTCACCACTGTAGCATCATGACAGGTGGCTCATGCTAAGAGAAAGTATCAGGAATTTGACCGTGGAATCAATGGGCATGCAGATTAGGGTATAATGGGGTCATTGATCGGTGGCCACGAGAGGGTAGGGTCATGCTTTAGAGGCTGGAACGTCTCTTACCTATTCCTACAGGGGCCAAGATGAACAGATGGAGGAAAAATGGTGATACAGAGGATAGAGAGGAAAAAAGGATGAAGTAAAAGGAGAGGCGAGACAAAAATGCACAAGAGACATTTTCGTGCATCATGTAGACAGAGTGAGTAACATGGGGCTTTTATGATGCTATCTTTGCAACCAAACAAGTTGGTGAATAGGTTAGCAGCGTTACACTGCCCTTTAATGTACTGTTATAATACAGCAGCATGGCAAGTGAGTAGCAAGAAATTATTTCAAGTTGTATTTGAGCTATAAGTAAAAGCACAGTATGTACCACAGCCATCTTCACAACATTATAGCACATACACTGCAGGCTTAAGAGCAACACAGAGTGTCTGGTTTACCCTGCACTGCTGCTGCAGCGAGGAAGACCACGAAAAGGCAACTGATGCTGGTGATGTCAAGAAAAAAATTCAAGCTGAAATGAGTAGACAACAACGAGACACATGGATTTTTCTGGGAAACACAATATGAAAAGTCAGTAAGTGTTGTCTTGGCAGTCTTTGCAGTTTTTTTCTTGTTTTAGGAAAATGAACTGCGGTAACAAAGACAATGAATTAAATTTGTTTCCTTTCCTTTGTTATTCAGTCCTCTTCGATGTAACAAAGAGTGTCTGAGGAAGCAGAGACAAGCAGCTGTGTTTGTGCTGCTGCAAGACAAAGATGGAGCAATGATAAAAATAAAGCAAAAACAATCACTTGACGGATTGCTGCCTAGAAACGAGACACGTTTAGACGGGATACTCGCACACAATTCCCTGCACGTATCAAATTTAAAACAGCCTATTAAATTGTGTCTAAGTAGCTAAATCTGCGAATGCAACTGGTCTCACTGAACTGCTCAGCGACGCACTACTGTTTCGGTCCCGTTCTGCTCTGCGACTAACTCTGCAACTACAGCAACAACTGATCCAGAGATAAAATGCTTAAAAATGTTTTCAGGTCCGCACAAAAAAAGTAACCTACTGACCCAACACTGGTGCAGTACACTCACACTGACAGTCTGAGAACACAAGGAAATCAATTCCTGCCCTCGTGTCGTCTCTGTACCTTGCCAACCCTCACTGTGTACATCTACAAGGGACTGGACTGGTGTCGGTACTGGCAAACATCCTTCCCTGAACTCAATACAATCATTGAATGTGACTGGATTTATACAGAAAGTGGTAATTAAGTGTCTGGATGGAGACTCTGTAGTTCCAAACAAACAGTGTGTCACAAAGCAAAGCAAAAAAAAATTAGGTCGTATCTTCACAATATGGAGTATATTCTTCTGGCCACTCTGCATGACATACACACATATATTTGCCCTATGTGAACATATGCACATCTTAAGCAGGAGGAAAAATGTCAGTTTCAATAGCATTTAATTTACAGCAGCTTTGTACAGGTGATCTTTTGACCTCCACATTTAGAATGAGTTTATAGAAAAGTGAGAGAGCTTTAAAGTTCCCAACCAACCAACAATTCATTCCCTACCACGTCAAGACAAACCTAAACAATAGTTGTCTGCTTTTGTTTTTTTTTTTAAGCTGCAGTACACATATTTCACTGCAAACATAGCCAAAGAAAAAAGGCAATGATGACTGTCAAAGTCGAAGACAAGCATACTACACTTGCAGCAATTTGCAACTGTGCATTTAGAGGAGTGGGAACTCGATTTGTACGACACGTAGAACGTTGATCGACAAATGAATCCAGCGCGACAATGATGGCTTTTACTTGACAATGATCTGCCTCCATTCACGATTCTTTTTATGACTCACGTGCATAGACAGTTTGACAAACATATGCAGATTTGTGGTTGTGTTTTTGTGGAAGGAATCTGCAGTAACATTTCCTTCGATTAACCGATGCTTTTGTGTATGGCACCTGCGTTAGTACGTAACACAAGTGAATATATCATCTGTAGTTGTGCGACATCAGAACAAAACAAAAGTATATCCCTGTTAGAGAAATCAACAAAACATCACCAAATGAAAAAAGTTACAAAGGGATAAAAACTGCATCCTCTAAATAAAAGGGTGGATCGTCCTGTATGCAATGTTAAGCTCATGCAAATCATGAGTGTTTCAATGTGCAGTACCAGATATTTCTTTTAAAACAGTCAGATTTGAAACCTCTCTGCTATATGTATTCTGACATGCAATGTATAGCAATAGGTACTTATGTGTTTCATATGTGCTTGATTTGTAATACTATGCTTATTGTCACTGATATTTGTCTGTTTTAAAGATACAAGTGTTGTTATGCACGTTTATGTAGTTACTTTATGTTTTGCATATAGTTTTACACTCAAACTTTCTACATGTTGTTACGCTTCACCGCTTTGTTTTCAACTCTTTCCTTTGTTTTACTGGCAGCACAGCCACTGTTGAATATGCACTGCACTTAACATTTAAGAGGAAAAACTTCTTGTTTTTGTTTAATGCATTGGACCCCAATCGGTAACTAATAGATGAAAAATATGCCGCTTGTCTCGGGGCATTGTTGTTAGGGTATTTACCTGGCAAATAAAGTGTACACAGAGTATTAAGAGACGTCTACGGAGATTACAACAATACATCCAAGCACTTCCCTGCCATATGGTAATAACTAATAACATGTGTCTTGGAGGTCGTGTCAACACTGAAGTGAATTTGGAAGAGTTTTTCACACAGCTGCACTCAATCTTTTAAGCAGAAGGTGTGGCTTCATAAGCACGAGTAAACCAAATCCTTGCCTCACACAGGATGGGAAGACAGTGAATGACGGCATGTTTTGTATTGATAAGTACATTTTTTATTATATGCCTCAAATGGTATTATATGGAGTTAGTAATATTATTAAATGTAATCCTGACTTAGCTTTGATTTGTTCTTTTTCCAGAAAACAAATGTGAACTTGGCCAGGACGAGGGACATAATGCTCTCTTATCCAGGATAAACCCCGACCTGTCCACTCACACTGGATCAGGAGCTTCTTACTGACCTCAAGTACCCCAAAATGTGGGAAGGTTACAGCAGGTTCGCTCCAGAGAAACGTACCCTATGTCATCTCGGTAGACACGGGAGATGAGGACCTCCCCCTTGTGGTTGTAGATGAACAGTCCTCCAATCATTGTGGCTGCTCCTCAATCCCAACTTGCCATGGTGAAACCAAACCCCTCCTGAGAAGAGACAGAAATGAAGGAAGGAAAAAGGGGAAGGAAAGAGGGGTGAGAGAGAAGTGAAAGCAGTGAAACTTGAGGGAGAGACCGACAGTACAGAGAGGCATTTGTCCCTCACATCCGCTTTCTCTGTCTCTTTCAAAAACACACACACAGATCACTCTATTGCCAGCTGAACCTATCCTGCAGCTGCACCACTGTGGTGACTCATTTTTGTTGGATGCATGTGCATACATTCATCAGCGTTCCCTCCAATATAGGCTTTAAAAAAAAAAGGCTACTACCACTCTCACCACAGGCTATTTCTTGTTTTCCTCCCAAGTGAGATTAAAGGCAGATTAGTAGCCACGAGTGTGAAGCAGGATGCCTCCAGGTAGCCTGCTAAAATCTGTTACTCTTAATAAGTACCGTTTTACTGCCAAAGATTGCCTGGATCTGATTAGGCTAGACACGAAACCTTAACTAAGACTATAATCTAAAGACAAGTAAATTTCCCTAAAGCCAGTGTTGCTGTTAAACAATTGATCTGTTTATGGCTTAGACCAACAAATCAAAGGCAGCTGCCCTCGTTTCAAGAATGAAGCTTCTGGAAATCAGAGGATGAAGGACATGTTTGAAATTCCTCGAAGGCAGAATCGGCACACTTTACCACATGGCTTTCAGAGGAAAAACACAGCTCCAACATAAGCCCAAGATTAGTGAAATATTTCCCCGTTAAGACACTGCTGAGTCGTGACCGAATAAACCGAGCACCGGACCTGAGGGGGTTTAATCGCCCATTTATTGGCCAAGTCAAGATGTCTGCTCACTCGGGCCGTTTCCTAACGTTCATACATTTTTCATAATTACTCGTTTGTTCCTCGGCCAGACACTCAGGTTTGCCCGAAAAGCTTTGTTTTAAGCCTTCTTAAGTGGCACTGATGAAGGCTTGACCTTCAGCTAGGATCAAGTGATGGAGAATACACCGAGTGAGAGGTAGCTAGCTAATTTAGCTAACGATAGCGGGTTAGCTGGCGGTGGTGTTGAGTGGACCTGCGGATCAGTCAGTTTGACGGCTATTTAACATGTAGCATTATTAATTACAGGACACTTACGACTTAACTATGTACAGAACAAAATATGCAAAGGCAGTATTAAGTCGCCGATAAATGGCAGAAACAGCACGCTAAATGCTTTTAGTTTAAAATAAAAAAGATAGCCTTTCCGTTATCATGCTAGTTATAGCTTGACGTTAGCTTGCGCAGCGGCGGCTAAAGTTGCTAACGCTAGCATCGAATGAAACCGTTTCGCCGGCTTTCCTTTACGGTTCCCGGGCCGTAGCTGATCATTGTGACGCGGAAAAGATCACCGCGTCGTCTGTGGTGAACTTACCCTAGTTCTCTCACGAACCCCACCAGTCTTTCGCTCCCCGCTTGGCCTTGAAGATAGCCCGTGTCAGGATCCAGTGGGTTCCCAGTTCACACACCCGCTAATTCCGCTCCTTCCTCCCGGTCCTCTGATAGCTGTCAGCTGACCCGCCGTCCTTACGCACGACCGTTCCGCTGTGACAGGAAAAGGCGCGGCTGGAGCGGCGAGTAAACCGCACCCAGGCCCCGTTGTGATAAGCTACAGGGGCTACTGGTCAATTATTATTAGTTTCATGGTAGTTCATTTGTGACTTTGGTGTTTTAAAGCTTATACAAGAAAGCACGGTGGGCTGATCCTCTTTTAAGAAGTGTTAGCATGTGTTCCAGTTACTTAAACACACGAGTTGCAGTAACTTCTGAGTGAGTGTAAGCAAGGAAGTGAATGTTCCTGTGGGGGTTCAGCAAAGATCATACTTTAATGTTTGCATTAATGGATGTGTAGGTGGTCTTGTTTCATGTTGACCTGTAGAGTCATTTATTTTTTTTGTCCAAGCTGAATCAAGTCGCTTCTCTTCAGGAGTTTTTCCGCCTCAAACCACAGGGAAGGTTTTGCATAGGGTCGTTCAGTTCTGAGGCAAATCTAAATGTACACACAGGCTGATCTTTTGCATACACCCACTGCCCACAGGCACACACACACACACACACACAGGCACACACACACACAGACACACATCTGCGCACCAGACTGCCTAACCTTCACATTCCTGCACTTGGACAGTCTGGAATCCACTGCTCTTAAATGCAAACATGACCTGAGGTACCTTCCAAAAAAACAAAAACAACAACTAAACAAATAAAAGAAGTTTCAGGTTGCAATTTCCTGCCTTGCAAATGTACACACACACACAAAAACGTAACACAAAGCAGCAACTTTAAGTCATAAAACTATATTTATAAATAAAAAGACATTTTCCTTAATAAAAGAGTAGTGTGAAAGACATGGTAAGAAATTTTTTTTCCACTATACATCATCACAAGACAGTCTGAAGATTCTCTGGTTAGCAGATGAAAATGCAGTTGTGTAGTGTAAAAACCACTCTCCAAGCTGGACGCTCATGTTAAGCATTGAAAATGAAACTAGTTGTGACCAACTACATATATAATAAAACAAATGTATTCTTACAGTAAGAAGGACTGCAGTTTTCTCTTGCACTACATACAAATCTTTCCATTTCTTTCTCTCTTAAGTCAAGCAAATATTTTAAAAGTTTGAATAAGGTTAACAGTTAGTGTTCATTTCAGCTTTCTTTCAGTTTTTTTTTTCTTGTTTTTTTTTTTTCTTGTTAGAGGTCAGCGAGTGGGGATTGAAAGAACGGAAGGAGGGAAGAGGCTTCATTCTCTCTCAGTTTTGACGTGGACAGGAATGGGGGAGGACAGAGAATGTTAGATAAAGGAGGCAGAGGAGAGGAGGGAAGAGTGACGAGAAGAACAAATGAAAAACATCCATGTGGAAAAGCGCTGAGTCATCTTCCCCAGCTGACCACTTCCACTGCCTCCCTCCTTTCTCCTGCTCTTTGTCCTCACACTAACTCTTCCCCGCTGTGGAGCAGAAACGGAGAAAGGCGCTTTGGTTCCATCTTGAGCAAAGAGGGGTGGGGGGGTTCTTCATTGAAGAAAGTATGGCCACTACTACTAGGAAGAAAAGCACAAGAGTGGAGGAACTTTTTTTTCTCTCAGCATACACAGCAGGGTTGGTTCCATTTCTGCTTTTAGAAAAGTGGAATCAAGGCCTTGGGTTACAGCTTTTGCAATCTTCCCTCCCCCCTGTTCCGTCATGCCGTCAATTCTCAGCCTGACGACAGGAGAACGCTCCATCTACGACTTCGTTACCGACCTACAACCCGTGTCACATCACATCAACAAAGAACTCGCCGGCATTGCCCACCGCCATGCGCAGAGACTGGCGCGACGCCGTGAGCTCAGGGGGCACCGAGGCGATCTCTCTGCCTGGTGGGGCACCAGGTGCAGCTGTAGACAGATGTGGGGGCTGGGGGGGCAGGCCAGGGGGGCCATAAACAAGGCCAGGCCCGTAGGCTATCGAGTGGGAGTTGGCACTGCGGTGGCTGACAGAGCTACGGATGCTTCGCTCACTAGGGGGAGCCACGGAGCGCTCGCTCGGAGCTCGGTGGCTCCTGATCTCAGTTTCGCTGCCGCTGCCGCCGGACTTCCGACCCTCATTCTTGCTGCAGTTAGAACCGCTGCTTCCTGTGAACATAGTAAAAGAGATCATTTTATTAACCGAGTGTGATATACAAACACATCATGTTCTTGCATTAAGCATGAGACCTACATGAGCCGATCACTTCCGTCTGGGTGCCAGTGACATGACACAGCCAGCACTGACCCAGTTTGTGGGAGACTCTCAGGAGAGCTGCATGACTAATGCAGACATGGTCACGGAGCATTCAGTGCCTTTCACAGGCCAAAGAGCTTAGCTGTTACCAAAGGCAATTATAGGTTTTAATTTTATTACCACACACAGTCTGCTTGTTTTTATGGTAAATTCTTTAGACTGGCTAATTTAAAACCATAACAGTTTATATGATTAAAAAGTGAGGAATGTCAAATCCACGGACCGACGAAAACATTCCCATCAATTTGGTCTCTCTGTGACTATAAGAGAGACAGAGATGGGTGATGTTAGCCTAGCTTAGCACAACCACTGGAAGCATGGGAAAACCTCTAGTCTACATCAAAAGTGATAAAACACACCTTAGAAAGCCCCAAGCTGTGCTACATACATGCTGTATCTTGTTAGCCTGTAAACTACTAAACAGTACTTTTAAATTACAGTAGTGTGCCACCAAAGATTGAGGACAGGACATCTGAGATGTTGTGTGTCAGTGGGCCCAGCTGTTGTTGGTCAGTAAATATCTCCAGTGCGTAAGAAAACTGCTCCGAAAACCACAATGTCTGGTTTTCTATTTTTGCACATGTTAAACACACACAGTCCAGTATGTAAATAAGGCAGCTTTGGGATTGATGGAAATATTTTTTTCATGCTTGACAGACGTTGACTGTGTCCTTTGAGTCTTTGAAGTAATCAAAACATGCACTGGATCTTTAAGTGTATTCAAAGCGTGGACAAAATATTTATGGACTTCTTGTATCATATAAAAAAAAGCAAAAACACTATTTCGTCAAATGCATTACTGCAAAGTGACACTTGACCCAAAGTCTCAGCATCCTTGGAAAGGTGTGTAGTTGGCTCCTTTACAAAAAAACGCAGAACTAGCAATGATTGGTTGTCCTCCTGTAAGCTCTGTTGGAAGTATTATAGTAAACAGTGTAAGTATACTGTGTAAAACACAGTAGTGCCTCCTGCACAACAGGTAAATGTAATATGTAGCATTTGCAGATCTTTCTAAGATTTTTACCATGAAAACATCTTATCATCAAAATCAGCTGTTAATGGCATGAATCCAAGTTCACGACCGCAGATTTTCTTTGCAGAGGAGCAAACTGCAACCTTTACACATCCGCATTCCAAATCTACAAGGGGTGAGCATTCAGCCCCTTTGACACGGAGGTTGTGCTACAGTGTCGATAAGAAGACTCCCTCATTATGCCGCCGTCGCTCGCCTTCCCTCACTCAGACTGAACCAGCTTAATGCAGCTCTAGCTTTCATCTAGCATGCTGGCGTTGTGTAATCAGAGGCATGAAGTGTAAGATAACAGTGTCAGCGTCTAGTGTGGCGTGTTCCGCTGTGCTGGCTCTATCTTTCACACGGATGTCGATTTGCTTCTGTGATTGCCTCCGCCTCCAGCGTCGCCTCTGTAACTTATGCACACAATAGCGAGGCAGAGTAAAGCCAGCCCTGATCAGGCTGTGTGAAAGTGTGTTTTGATACTCGAAAGACGAGATTTTATATGCAATATTTCCATATTTATGAAGACACACATAGTTTTTGTGTTTTACTTTTTATGTTTTGCTGATGAGCACACAGAGTTTAGTCAAACTGCACTCACCACTGTGCTGGCTTCCTGCACTGCCAGCGCCTGGTCCGCCATGGAAGGGCTGTGGCAGGTCGTAAGGGTGTGGAATAGGGAACTGGTAGGGCAGGGCCATGGGCCAGGGGGCTGATCCAGGGTGAGGCAGTGGGGGCAGAGTGTCCTGATCTGAGGCACCCCCACTGGAACCATCATGATCATGCAGAGACAAGTGAGTCATGTCTGAGAGGAAACAGAAAGAGAAAACAGGTTTAAACTTGGCATGTGTAAAATACTTTCTACTTCACACTACAAGCTGACTTTATAGATGTTGCAAGAAAAAAAATAACAGAAAAAACAGGAAACTGACTGCCACAGAGGTCTCCAAAGATGTAGTAGCACTGTTCAGAGAAGGTGATCTTGTTGACAGTGTGTCGGATGTAGCCAGCCTTCAGCAGGTTGCTGGCGTATTTACGAGCCTCGCGGCGATCTGAGAAGCCTTCAACGTGATGAAAGAGCCAGTCCACCACATCAGAACCTGATGCACACATTTTAGAAGAAAAACAAAATGAGTCATTACATTACATACCTTTTCCTGGACTATTTTACATCACATTATAATATTTAAGATGATTATGTGAATAGTGCATACTTATTTACAGAGTATTGTTTTTAATAATGCGTAACTTACAACAATTACGGCTAACTGTGTTCATGGATTACTGGGCTGAAGATATTTGCATTGGTGTACTAAACATTTATTAACTTTGTCTAATTTAGTCAATTACAAATTCTAAATAGATCCCAGAGGGATTTAAACATCACTTCGGCCACATCAGTGAATCACTGACAAACCACACTCTACAAACGGGACTGAGCAAATAAGAAAAGACAGATGTGAGTGTGCATTCTGATGAGGGAAATAACAAATGCTGAACCATGCTTTGAGAGGCGTACCAATAAAGGCGTTCGCGATGGTTATCTTGAGCCACATCCTGTCCCGCACCTCCAGACCTGACTCTGGGCAGGCCATGGCCTTAGCAACTGTTGCCATGTCGCTGTGGATCGAGAGATGGAAGTCATCGAATCCTAGGAGAGACCAGAGGGCACATGTAAGTGAACACATCCTCCTGTAGGAGTTGAAATATTTAGGTTTCAAAAGGACAAAAATGTGAATCTGCATCAGAGCAAGAAAGTGCTGAATTCTGTTGTGTTTGTTAAACATTGAAAGAACAGCTGAGTGATGTTATCTGGACAACTACTGGCCTGTTTTGGATTTGCCTCAAATAATATTTGGTTTCCTGTGGTCTGGACTGTAATTTTACCGCTGTTCTGTCTTGAGAATGAATCAAGGCTGGATTTGGCTGCATCTTTGTTTGAACTGGACTGCAGCTGAGATGGTCCTAACAAAACCCTGAGAAACTGAATTCAATGTCTTCCCTTGAACACCATCAGCTTTTACATATCATCCATCCATCCATCCATCCATCCATCCATCTGTATCGTTTAACTGAGCTTATTTGCATTCCAAAATATGATATTATAGTGTTCATAATTTCATTCTTCATTACTTTTCTAATTTGTTTCCTAGGATTCACTGACTACAACATAAAGGTGTTTAACACTTTCATACCAGATATCCCACACATGTTACTTTCTCATTTTAATAACTTGCTATCAAGCACAAGAAGCTGCACATTAACAACAGTTTATCCAAAACTAAACATTTTAAGTGGCTGCCCTTCAATCTATGCTTCTTCTGGGGAACTGCTGCAAAACCAAAACTAAACTCGGCCACTAATCTTTTAGATATTGGATTTTTTTTTTTCCCTTCTAAACTTCGCTCACTTTTTTTTTTTTTTTTTTAAACACATCTTATCGTATGTGACTGTACAAAATTTATGTTTTGCCTGAAATGGAAAATCTCCAAAAATGTGAGTCATATCATAAGTTGGTTGAAAAATATCCTAAGGGAGGAAAGACTTTCCTCCAAAGATGAAGCGAAAACCTCAGAGTTCTTCCAAAGATTACAGGGAAGATGAAAGCTGTGAGTTATGGCTCCGTTTGGACAAGAGTTACTGAGCAGATGGAAGCTGTGAGGCTGAACACAGTAAAAGCTGGAACGGAGAGCAGTCACAGGAATGCAGTGAAAGGGCAGGGCCACACTTGACGCAGCGATTTACTAACACTTCACAAGAACATAGTGATATGACTGCCTTTTTGGAGGTCAGTGGGTGGAGGTTCACAACAGACAGTTGAAATGTTCAGAAAATGAATCCTGAAACATAAACAAACCTGCAGTGCTTTATTGCTCTTATCATAACTGTGTGAATAGTCAAACGTATCTATCAGGAGCTTTAACAAGTAGGTGGTAAAACGCAGGAAAAAAAAGAGGAACAGTCGCATAAAGTACAAAGAAGTAAACTGCAAATCCAAAAAGGAGGTGAGCATAGAGCGAATGTGAGAAGAAGAGAAAGTGAACAGAAAACTGTGACTGAGAGTGAAGTTGGAATGAAAGCTGTTTTTAATAAAAGTCCCTTGATGACAAGTCACAACAGGCAGTCTCGGAGGGTGATGTGACTCACGTTCCGTCTCAGGAATAGAGCTGCTGATGGAGGAGCTGGTGGAGGTGACAGTGCTCATGGAAGGGCTCATGCCATACGGAGGGTACACTCCGGTCATGGCCGCCGTGTGGGACACCCATGCAGCCGGGTCAATGGGCCGGATCGGCTCACCTGTCGAATAAAACGTAGGGAAGGCAGCTGGAGTTGGTTAGCTTGCTGCAAAATCCCAACATTTGCATAGGTTTTATTGACACGGGGGGAGAAGCAAATACTCACTTCTGGGCAGAGCAAAGCAGCTCCGGGGGTTTGGATCCCAGCACTTTGCAACAGTCAGAGTGATGGGGCTGGTAATAAACACACAGACGGTTAATACTGATGGTGGGAAACACAGAGGAGCTCAGGATACAGCTGCCTCTCATAAACATCGGTATCATGATTCAGCATTTCTGTGACACTGCAAGACATTTATCTACGATACATCATGATATCTGCCTAACTAAAGAAGAAAAGAGACACGTATGTATTTATTGTAGTGTGTCATCAGTGTGTGTGTATTTGCTCTCTTTGCTTTCCCTCACTGTCCACCAGTCCCCCCTGCAACTTTCTTCTTCTTTAGCATACGTTAGTTGACATTTGTCACTCTTTAGACTGATTCATTTGATAAGTACCACCACCAAGAACCATTATGTTGTGACACAAATAAGTCAGACTGGTGGATGAGTTTTAATAAAAACATTGATAGTTGGCGCCAGTACATTGATAATGTATGATAACGATAGTGACCACTAATCTAAAACACACAGAGCAGTATCAGCTTCTACTAGAATTCTATTCTGCTCTTGTTCTACCCTCATGTTTTATGCATGCACCTAAAGAAGATGTGTGCCACTTACCCTGGCTTGTGCACAATGTCTCTCAGTACTCGAACAGCGTCGTCGTTGCTCATGTTCTCGAAGTTTATGTCGTTCACCTACATGGATGAAAAATGGCAGGAAAACGTTACAGTGACTCAGTCTGTGCATGCGTGCTTGACAGAGGTCTAAGTCATGGTAATAATAAAGGATGGGCTCAAAACTGAATTATATTCCTGCATGAAGAGGTATGAAACTCTCACAGGTTCACAATCACTCCGATAAATTCTGCTGCACAAAATTAACTTGTCAGTGTTTCAACATGAGGTGTCACATTAGAATGGAAGAATGAGTTTTAGCCCTTTGCAGCACAAACATATTTTACAGTATTTTAAAATATGACTGCGACACTGTGGCAGTAAAGGGAGTAGACGTGAGCAGCGTAAATAGGAAAAGATTGCAGAAAGCGTGGCACTGACACACGTGTCCGATTGGAGAGAGAAACCTTTAACTGATCTCACATTACCGACTTCTTTCACTCCACTGAGGGAGCTGGTGTCAAACGTAAATACAACATGCACCTCTTACACACACACACCTTCCTGATCCAAGCCCCAGGTATGCACCAACACATATTTTTCAGGTCTCTGTGTGTGTCTCGCTCTCTCTCTCGCTCTCTCTCGCCCTTGACACACAAACACAGACACACACCTGTAACAGCATGTCCCCAGGCTCTATGCGTCCATCTGCAGCCACAGCTCCTCCCTTCATGATAGAGCCGATGTAGATTCCGCCATCTCCCCTCTCATTACTCTGCCCCACAATACTGATGCCCAAGAAGTTGTACTTCTCTGAGAGGTGGAGAGGAACAGAGAGAGCATGTTCACAAGTGAAGTGAAGCAGCATTGAAGCAAGTAGAGACAGAATAGATGATCATGACCTGCATCAGTATGGAACAAATTAGTGATATTTGTGCGCTTTCATGTGTTGCTAAAGGAATTTTTGACCCCAAAAGCTCAGTATGTGACTTTACTCTATCTCTATCCCAACAGCTAATTTTATTCTGTGAGCACATGGACATGTCACTTACCCATGTTAAGCGTGACGGTGATGATGTTCAGAGACATGGTGGAGTCAGTGATGCTGCTAAATGATGAAGACTGGAGGAAAGAATGAGAATATGAGAAGCAGGATCAAAAGCTAAAAACTGAAAGACAGTTTTATTACATACAGCTTCAGTCTATTTTGCTGTGCTTAACATTTAGGAGTTTAGAATCTCACCCTGTCCATATTGGAAGCTTTAGGTTTCCGTCGGCGACGGCGGTGTCGCCTCATTAGACGAGAGGAGCTCTGCTCAGTGGAGCTACTAAACCTGAAGAAGAGAGGTGCTGGTTAAAATAATACACGTGCCAACACTGTAAGCAATAACAAACAAGGTTTTTGCTGTATAATTATTCAAAAAAAAAAAAAAAAAAAACATACTCCATCTAAAAGCAGTTATAAGAAAAATTTATTTTTTTAAAACCTAAATCAAGGTAAAAAACAAAGACAGATTGGAACAAAAAATAACTCGTACAGAATCTGTTCTCCCCTGGTAACCTACAGAAAAGTAAAGTGTAAACCTTTCTATTACCTACTATAAAGGAAGACCTTAAAACATGGGCTGAATTCCAAATCACATCCGTTTTCTTTTTACTTTAAGTACGTACCAGAGCTGCCCTCATGAAGTGCATACTGTTTCATGCAGTATGTATACAATGAGGACATACCACTTTGTTATCATTCTTTGCATTAAGCTTTGACTGTTGCAGTTTGTTGTGCAAAGTGAGCTGTCACCTGTCGACAGGTGGCCGAAGCTGAGCTATAGTCACAAAGACACCGTGACACATGTGACATAACTGTACGGAGGACTGTGGGTCAGAAAAGCCAGAAAAGCATCTTGGCTTTCATACTGCAAAGTCCAACTGGATGTAGTAGGAACCCTGGTATTTTTAGCATACTACATTTAACACACTATGAAGTGGGACATACTAAATCTTTTTCCGGCATACTCTATAGTAAGGTGGTATGGATGCTGGAACACAGCCAGAGTTTTCATAACAGAAGTGACGTCTGCCAACAGTCAGGACCAGCTTTAACAGATTGTTAGACAGCATCCAGCCTTCATTTGGAAACTATAATCTGGCTGACAAATCATCTGTTGGTGCCAGAGGCAGAAATCAATTTGTGTGGTGGAAATAAACTAAGCTTTCATCCAGATCTATTAGAAATGCAACAACAGGAAAAAAAACATCCAGTCAGATGCCTAAAGACTGAGACCAGCAGAGTCTCTAAAGTGGGCTGCAGAGATTTCCACGACTCCTGGAGGAGAACCCAGGGGGTTTACCACAAACCAGACAACAGGCTTTTTCATAGCAGCCAGTTTTAATATGAAATAGTGGGAAAACACTGGTGTTCCTGATAAAATTAACAACAGTTCTGGTTTAATTAGAAACAGAACCATCACTAATGTGATTAGTAACGCCTGTGTTTACTATTTCATACTAAAACGACTGCTGTGAAAAAGGTCTACTTGACTGCACTAATCTCCACCATAAACCAACTATTGTAATTCCAGACACATTCCCGAAGCCGAATGCCTTTTCTCATTGGGGACTGTACTTATAAACAAGCTGCACAGCTACACTGAACAACTGACCTGCTGGTTGCGTCGTCGTCCTCGGAATCAAAGCAGGAAGTGGACTCTAGCTCGCTGCTCATGAAGGACGAGCAGCTGTCGTACTCGGGGCCTCCGCGTCCCATTCCTCGTGATGAATACCCATTCTGCCTCCCACCTGCAGACGGACGGCATTTGATCAAAATGAAGTTGTTGTATTCAAAAAGATGAAAACTTAAGGTCCAAAAAGAGTGGCCTTCTCTGTTTTTAATGCTTCGTCGATTTACAGTTTAAGACCAGCTTCCCTCAAATCACAGCCGATCCTTATTGATCAGTATTCAGTACGTGAACGGTAACTATCATGAATAACATATTTATCACAATCTTCACAGCATATTCACCAGATTTTATTCTAACTGCATGAGCTTTCCACAGCAGCGTGGTTTTATTGTAACTCCACATGAGATGATCAAGTAAACCAAACTTACCGCATCTCTAAAGCTGCTGTGTCAACACTTTGTTTTTAAATCAACCAGATAACTGCATTGAACGAGTTGTGAAAATGATGGAAATGAAACTGACATGCACACAAAAATCCGACCAAACATCTTTCTGACCGTGGTCGTTGGTGTGTTTCCGTCGCGGCCTCTCCCTCTCTCTTCTTTGCGACACCATGGAGCCGGTCTCTGTGTCGTTGTCCAAACTGTCCCGACCGCTCGCTGCTTTCCCGCTACGAACAGAGGCACAGGAGAAAGAGGGAGCGTTAAAAAGTGACAGAATTAAACTGCATCAGCCACTAAAACCAACGTTTAAATGGTTCTTGTTAGAATCAAACTGTAGCCTGTGTCGAGTGTGCTGGCTTCTCTGGTTGGGTGTAATTAAGCGTCTTAATCTGTGGCTGAATGTTTGCCAGGAATTGCAGATGTTGTGTTGATTCATTTATTTCAGTCTGGTGAGCATTAAATTTCATTACTACCATGTGTCTTATACAAATTTTACACTTTTTCTTTAACCTGCAGTGGAACCAGATTGCCCAAAACCTGGCACTGACTATATCAGATTCTTTTCGACAAATATATTAAACCCCTCAAAGACTAGAAACAGAAATCAGAAAAATCCCTGCTCTACAGGGTTAACTCAAATCTATGATTAATTTCCAGAGTGGCCATAACCTAATGATAAATGCATGCAAGGAATTCCTCCTGCGCAGTCATACTTTCCCATTTAATTTGCTGTTTCCTCTCTTACTGCAGTTATTAAAAGAACAGAAGGACTCATTCAGTTTGCAGGGCATCCCCTTCTTTCACAGGCACATATTACGCAGAATGTCTATTATCAAATAAGTGACTTCTAAATATACTGACTGGTAGGAGGGAGGTCTTGAGTCTCCGATGCCCCCGGTCCTCTCCAGAGGTGGTGCTGGCTCCAAACTATCTGCCACCGAGCCTGCGTCTGTGTGGGCGCCATCTCCAGAGACCAACTGTCAACAGACAGAGTCAGGTCAGTCAGAGGGAAGAGATAAACACTCAGCGGGGAGAATGCACTAAAAGACACAGAACAAGTGGGACGTAGACCCACATAAAACTACCTCTGTGTTATATATGTGTATATATACTACACCATAGTCACGGGCTGGGTGGTATGTCTTGTTTTAGTCTTACCGCCTATAGGCTTGTCAGCATTTGCAAGACAGTAAAAACACCACAAGCTGCTTAATTTCTAAACGTATGATGTGGGATACAAAAATACACCAAACCTCTACTTTAAAGGACTACAAACTTACTTACTGGATTGTCTCCTAACCTGTTAATGTAAATCTTTGCGGATAAACATTCCTCTTTTCAGAATGCTCAAGTTACCAAGAACTATACAGGATGCATACAGTTTTACAAATATAAAGAAAATAAAGGGATCTGAAGTCATATTGTTCAAAAACCACAGCCTTGTAATTCTGTCTGTAACTGCAACGCTGCTTCTTTGTAGTTGATTAAATGTTTTCGACTATCCGCTAAATAAAGAATTGTAATTGTAAATAAATAAAAGCACAACTTAATCTGGTTTCTGCAATTTCCTACTGAGCAAGCAAAGCTACACAAAGGCAGCTGTGAATTCAAAGAGCTGAGAAAAAAAAAAAAAAAAAAGAGCCTGCGCCAAGACTTGTGTGGTTTGTCTACCTGACAGTGTTGCCTAAGTTACCAAAGTGTGGGGAAAAAAATGGGCACCAACGGACCATGGCTAAGTTTTTTGGGGGGGAGGAAATTATATTACTGGTAGATTTTTTTTACTCTGCTGTTTACATTTCCACCTTCGTTCACTTCTACCACATTCCAGAGTTCATTCATCCTGCATGCTCAAGAATATGCATTTTTTGCATTCTACCGTGAAGCCTGACTCTTGGATGGTGTCCATATTGGAAGTAAAGCATGTATTAGCATGAAAAAACAAGCCGACATGAAATCAAATGAAATGGTCTCCACTATTACCAGCCAACAGCTGGTTAAGGATTGAATATTTGCTCTGTTAGCTGTTGAAGGGATATTAATGATGATTATTATTGAACAATATTTCTATACATGATGTGTAGCTGTTGTACAAAACTGATTCAAATGAACATCATACACTTTTTTGTGCACTTTGTAAAACAGTTTAGTTTCTGGGTTGACAGACGAATCAATTATCTGTGTAGTTAATGACTAAAAGACTGCAACAGACACATACGGAGAGTGACAGAGTTTACATTACACAACGCAAACAAGTGCATGTTATATGAATTTCGCAAAGGTAAAAAAAGATGGCAACGTTCTGCCCGTGGTAATCATGAGCCCCAGACTTGTATTTGACGGTTCGTTGAGTTCAGCAATAATTGAGTGTAAAGAAATAACTCAATACATAAAATTTGTCATCTGACAATAAAGCACAGCACAGCAGATTTAGTGTGCTGGCCTGTTGTGATAATGTGATTCGCAGCAGGCCCGGCCCGCGGACCCCAGAGAACAATCAGTCAGATCACTGAAACAACAGATGAACAGTGGAGACAAACAAATGGACACACTGTAACCGAAATAACATTTCATTGTATGTGGAACATTTCAACAATCCCCCAAGAGACAACAGACATTTTCACGCACACACACAAAGAGAGGAAATGACTTGTAAATACGACCGACCAAACCTCCACACAGTCTAATGAAAATGACCACAACAAGGGACACATTGGGATGAACATGCTGGATTATACACTCAGACATCCAGCAATAGCACTGTGTTGATGACGAGAAAAAAAAAAAACAACCCATAATTAGGATCACACTGTGCAAAGTTCACCAAAATACATCAGCCACTCACATCGACACACAGAGCTGTCTTTCTCGCAGCTTTATTCTCTCCTCCTAGCAAGATTCAATCTTCTTGTTAGGTGGCATGCAGTGAGGCTCTTTGTTATTTAATATTTTCCTCCTATCCTGTGATTTCACTTGCTCTTAATCTAATTCCAATGTTGAGAAGAGAGGAAGGGAGGCTGTGCACGAGTGCCAGATGTCTCTTGTGTTGTGGAGAGAGGAGAATTATTGCTTAGAGCCATTTCAGAGATACATGCGTTACATGTGGATGACGAGCCTGTGTGAGAACTTAAAACTGGATTTGCCGGAAAACTAACGCAGCTCATTTCCCTCAAAAGCGATGAATAACACAGTGCGTTGGAGGAGCGCAGTGTGTGCGTGTGCCTGTGTTGCTCTGGCGATCATTACGCGATAATGATATTATCACGCAGATGCGTAGAGCCTCTCCCTGGAGATGAAGTATGGTTGTGGTCAGTGCTGAACAGATGGGAATCATTGTTACACGTGCATGCACACAGTTGCCACACACATACACAGACAAACAAGCAGCAACAACAACAAAAAAAAGTACTCCAGAATGCATTTTAAACTTACCCATGACACCACACGTCCATTGAAGCAGGGCAGCTTCGCGTTGTCGTCAGATATTTCTTCTTTTACCACCCTGTAAAGACAGTAAAGCTCTGTTTCAGTCAACCGTTACCAATACAAAGACGATCTCTGGGCAGTAAAACATGAGTGTGCGTTCAGAGGCAGTGGGGATGTGCTGTACATCCATCAACCCGGACAGACACTGACAACTGGGACGACCTAACTATACTTGCGGTGCACACTGGCAGCCAGTGCCGGACAGTTTTACGCATTATTAATGCTCAATGACACTGTTCAACAGTATCCCAGAATATCAGGGGAAAGGCCATCATCGCTGCACGCCTGAGGCTGTGGACACAGACAAGGAAAACCAGTCAAAAGAGGGCAGCTCATTCAGGCATAATACAGAAGAAATCCTAAGTGCCTGTCAATACACCAAAGACTGCTAAAAAGAAATTAACAAAAGGGATGTGGCCACGTGAAGCCTTCCGGTCAACGAGGCTATGGTGGCGTGCACGAATCAGAGGTCAGACTTCAGCAACCTTTAGTCGCACAGCAAACAGGACAAATCAGGAACACACTAAACAACAGCCTCAGACTACTGGGCAGGATTGTGTGTGCCTTTCAGGGGCAGATTGGTGACGGTCAGTGAGACTTTCTTGGTAAATAAAACAGGCTCCAGAGCAGTCTGACAAGTTGCTCAATCTAACAGTGTAAAGTAAAGGCTTTAATAGTTTATTTACAGAAAATCCCTCCACTCTCAACCACATGAATAGCTGTGAGACTTCAGAAAACATGTCTTTCCCACTTGCAAACGTTCTTAAGTTCTTGCCCCACCCTGGTTTAAGTTTAGCCAGAAACAACTTTGGAAACCTGGATCAAAAAAACGAGTACATTTCCCCCTTTCTGTGCTCTGGAGAAGGCTGTCTGCAGGCACATAAAACGTCTACTTTTCGGGCCATGTTTTAACACAAAAGGACATGCTCATAAAGCTGCCAGAGTGATGAACAGGGCATTCCTGTGTCCAACTCTGCATTCCTGGGGCTAATAGACAACAACAGCAGGGGCCTGCTGCTGGACTCACTAACACAAACTGCCCGTATACATTCTGACATTAGCCTGCTAGCATAGGCTTTCCATACATTAGCCTAAAACTGACAGTAGTAAGGTCAGTAACTAGTTAATAACGGTGCTGTCAACTACTCACGTCCCTACTTTGTCTAATAAAAGTTAAAATGACATTTGAGACTTTCTCCGGTGCTCTCGAAAGGGACAAATACCAAACTTGGTCAGACAAATTCAAGGCACCAGGACGCATAGCTAGCCACACAAGCAATGTAAACAAACGGGCTCGGGACGCTAAACAGACCTGCTGCTAACGCGTCGCTAGCAGCTAACAAAGAAACAGCAAGGCAAGTAGCTAGCAAAGGATCGGCAGCCAGGTACCGATAAAACCGATGACAAGCCGGCTGGAAGAGGTCACAAATGAGTTAATGTTAATCTAGCCGCACAGAGGTTAAGTAAAGTCAGGAGAGTAACGCTGAATCCACGTTGAACACAATAAACCCTTTAACAGTTACCCGAAGTCATCGTCCATAGATTTGAAGAAGAATTTGTAATTTGGTTTCTTGAGGACATTTTTGAAGTCCGCCAGAGTGACTTTGTCCGCCGGCACCGACAGTTTCACCAGATACGGTGTCTCCTGGTCGTCGAGGTGGTAGATAATTTTGGTCTCCCCCATCTCGGACTGCGGCTAAGGCAAGGCAGGCTGGGTGCATCAAGCCGAGGGCCTGGCAGGCTCCCTCTCGGGCCCCGACTCCCCGTGGCGCTGGCGGCGGCTGTGCCGTGGTCCTCCCGGCTCTCTGGCTGACCGACTCGTCGCGTAGTCCTGGTTCGGTCTTTCCTACGCCAGCTCGCTAACGTTCCGCCTGCCCTTTCAGTTTGAAAAAAACACCTTGCTCCTCCACAAAGCGTCCTAACACCGTCCGGAGACCGAGTCGCGCTAGTTTCCGCTTGTAATAAACTTCCAATGTGCCGCCGAAAGCTTGGAAATGAGTGGAGAAGGAAGAAAGGCAGCTGAAATACGCAGCAGGAATAAACAATCTCAGAAGGGTCGGTTTTCCCTTCTCGCCAGCTGCCAAGCTCGGTACTTTGTTGCACACGAAACTGCACAAAATCGGTGAAGCCTGTCCCGGAGGGGCGCCATCCGCAGGAGAGGAGGAGAGCCGCAGCTTCCCGAGCACAGCGCTGCCTGCAGGCCGCAGAGGCGCTCACAGCGGTGGGGCACCGGGCCGCCAGCCGGAGGGGCCCCCGAGCCTCAGCTTTGACCTCAGGATAACAAGCTGACCAAAGTCACAGTTGTTTGTCATGTTAACTGTAAAACTACTGTCTAAATGGTGCGTCTGACCGCTGGTTAACCCTATTCAGGACTTTTGGGGTCGTTTGGACCCCAGGCCATTTGTTTTTTTTTTTTATTTTTGAAGAATATATATTTTTTTCAAAGATAAAAAGAGGGACATTTGTCATGCATTTGAAATCCAAAATACATAAATGTATCAGAAAAGGTATTGAACAAAGTATAAAAGTCTATAATAAATACCAACAAATATTTTGCACATATTCTTTCTTGGGGTCCAGTGGACCCTCAAAGACCTTCTACATGTGGAAACATGAAAGTCCTGAATAGGATTAAATCAAAAACGAACTCCCTGAACCCCAATCAGTTTATTTGCTCCTGTCACATTGTTCCTCACTGTGGACCAATTTTTTTTTATTGCAATATAAAGTCCTGCATCACCAAATGTCTTATGTGCAGTGTCACAAAAATGAAGTTGTTTTTTTTTTTTTTTGGTTCATTTATTTTACAGAAAGAAGACAAATACTTGAATCAACATGTGCACGATTTTTTCCATGTGCCCACTGTGTTACCAACACAAAAACACATGCTATAGATATATACATTTTTACAACCTCTACAAATTCATGTTTTCACACGACTCTGCACATCAACTCTAGAAAGATGTTTCACCATGCTGGCTGAATGTATCTTCCAGCAACTTGCTGATTACGTTCCCCTTCACCTATAGTGTTTTTGAGCCATTTATTTTATTATATTATATCAAGTATATCTGTTTTTTTCTTACAGCCTCTCTGCTCTGTATAAACACAGCCTGAAAAAAATTTTGTCACGTGGTTGATGGTCACAGTTGAATCCATCATGGCTTCCCAGTGGAGCTGAGGAACGCAGGATTTTTTGTTTTTCTCCAGGATCTGGTGGAATCGGTTCTTTATTGGCAATTTTTTGAACAAGACATGTAGAATAAATCAATGAGATATCTTAACTTTTACAACAAGTATAATCTGAAAGTTGAAGTTCTGATGTTTCTTTATATTTTTATAGTTTCTGGCTCCGATCAATGTTGTAATTTTGGAGATTTTCAAACCAGCTGTCAAGATCTGGGGTTCAGAGAGTAAACACACATTTCTGGACTCTGACTGTAGCCAACACGCTTTCCAAAACTTTCAGTTATGTACTGGCAACACATGATAAAATGAACTAGCTACTACTGTACACTGGCCTTCACTCTCAGATGTTTTCAAATAGAAAGACAACATGAAATACATGATTGTCTGTGTTATGACTAAGTCCTAAAAGATGGAGTTGCAATGAATGAATACGGCCTTGAAAGCACTGAAGATACACTCCATCCAGTATCAGAGTTCAAATAGTAATTGATATGTGCTGTAATCACTGAACAAAAAAATAAGTAGGAATAAAGGAAACATACAGTTGTTTTATTTGCATGAGTGGAAGCTCACATTATTCCTGAATATAACATCATCCAGGGACAACATGTTGAATATTTTATGCATTTTATCACTTTTGCACCTTCGATTTTCTTCATCTCTGCTGTAACGCACATAACAAACGTCAGCATTCCGGTGAATTTAATCAACATTGTAGCAAAAACCAAGGATCTTACAGTTTAAGTCTTACTTAGCCTTTGTACACCCACACAAGTGTTTTCTTTTGATGTCTCTTTAGATTCTTATGAGGATTATGTAGATGTGTACAGACCGTGCCACTCATTTTCTCTTTATGTTCTTGCACCCACTGTAGCAGACAAATGAGCCCTTTATGAGGGAATGTTGAGCTTTTGTATTTCCTGTCATGGCACCACCCAACCCGAGTACGTGTCACATTAATTTCTCATTAAGTTTAATTTTGTCTTTCAAGCAAATCAAAGAGATCAGTTATGAGTTATTCCACCGACATGCTGGAGCTTATTTTTGATATTTGTGTAACACCAGCTACAGAATCTGGCCAATCACTTGCAGCTACCTCTTGTGTCGACACCTTTGGATGCCCAACATTTACATGGGTAGCACGACACAAATTGTAACATGTTAATAGCTCATTTATTCCTCTCAGTTCAATCAAAGGCTTCTGCTTCTGGGACCTCTTGTCATTTTATTATTGAGTTGAATTACATTAACCTAAATGTGACACTGAGCCACTGCACACGATACTTAAAGGAAATGCAGTCATTAACATTTGGATGTCTTGGTGGTAGGGTACCCAGCAGTTGTAGATATTTTAGACACAAAATGAGCAGTATCGCAGTGCATTTAGCTTGTTTTTTTTGTGACAGCTATGTTTTGGAATAATAAAAGTCATATACAAGAAAGCCTTGAGGACGTGTATCCCTACTGATATCTGTGACTTTGTGTTGTATGTGTTTTGAACATGATTAATCTGGAGTATAAAATTCCTTAACTTGTCCGCAATAGGTTACTCAGGACATGTCTAATACACGTAATCAAGAACATTAATGAAGGCTATGTGTCTGTCATGTGTGCATATGCAGGTAGTTGTGCGCTCTGCTCCATTGGCATGTCTTTGTGGCACACAGACACACAACAGATTGACTATTAATTATATCTGTGCTGCTCCTGCTAAGAGAAGTTAAAATGTCTGCTGTGTGGAAAACGCCTGTTTGCAGCCTTTTCTTTGTGCAAAATGTTCTGTCAGGGCTAATCCTTGTTGTCTTTTTGGGGCGCAATTACAAGACTTATTGTCTATAGGGGTTGCAACTAACAATTATTTCCCCTGTAGATTAATCTGTTGATTTTCTCAGATGTTTGGTCTATCAAATGTTTCCCACATCCCCAAAACACACCCTCAAATGTCCTAATTCTTCCACAACTTTAAGATATTCAGTTTACTGTCATAGAGGAAGAAAGAAATCAGAAAATATTCAAATTTAAGAAGCTGTAATCAGAGAATTTGGACTTATTTTTCTTTAAAAATTAGTTCAATTGATTAATCAATCAACAAAATAGTTGGAGAATAATTTAATATCTTGTTTTCTTTAGCATACTGTCCCTGTTATGTTATGATAGACTTTTATATTAGAGTTAAAATATAAAACACCCAAAAAACAACCTGCCTTTATGAAACATTTATATTTCATAATGCTTAATTCTAAAATGCTTTTATTTAAATGTTCAGAGCAAAAACAGTCAGAATGAGGTTAGGTATGGAACACTCTTGAGTCAAATATGAATATGTACAGCAACCACAATTTATTGGACTGAATGAACTTCATTTTTCATTACAGACAATACAAAGCAGAGAGTAAATAACATTTTGCCCGATGGACAGTTAGTTAGCGATTCTCAAACGATCAATAAATGATGTACAAAATGAAGAAGTTGAAATAGATCTGATCTGTTTGCATTTCCTCTGAGAATAAAACATTACTGATATCATCATCTTCTACTTTAAACCCCATTACTGCAGGAGGCGAACGTGACGGTAATATTTTTTAAGTACAAATACAAAAAAAGGGGGGGAAAGGGAGTTTGGTCTCTTTCTTTCTCTTAAATATGCTCTGTGGAGGTGCTCGGGAGCAGAGTGGTGGTGGCAGGTCTCAGTCGTCTAGGAAGTCGTCATCGAGGTTAACGTCTGTGGTGTCGATGTCGTCCAGCTCCATGTTGTCCAGGTCCACCTCCAGCTCGTCCAGAGTCTACAGACACACACACAGGACAATTATTATTCTATTAAACATCCCAGCTGCTTGATTTAACATCAACTACCTGAACCTGTGCTATACCCAAAGTTGTATGTCAAAGTGGGTCAAAAAAATCTTATGATCCCAAAAAAATATCTGATCACAAACAGTAGAACTAAACTATATTTATCACCAAAGGGAAAACTAAAGCAAGCCTTACCTTATCTTTCTGTGACTCTGAGAACGTAGGGACTTCTTCCTCCTCCTCCTCTTCTTCTTCTGTAGCAGCAGCAGCAGGTTCAGGCTGCGAAGGCGTCACAGCAGCAAATGGAGCTGCTTCCACTGAGGTGGACTCTTCAGTATCTTGTGTCTGCCAGAAAACGGGAGTCAAAAAAATAAAGCTTAGATGGTTGTTGAGCTTTGGTTCCTCGAGCTTTTAGCGAAATCCTCTTTTTACAGGCAGTGCAGAACAATGCATGTGGGTGCAGACAAACCTTGGGGATGAGAGGAATGAAGGTTCCTTTGGGTTCGTATCCCTGGGCCTCCTCAAGAATGTTCCTGTCTTCATTGGGCTGAAAAATGGGAGATATACATTTATAATAATAATAATAATAATAATAATAATAATAGATCAGATTTATATAGCACTTTTCTCATTCAAAGACTAACTCAAAGACGCATACATTGGTAATTATTCATTCACACACATTCATTCCGGTGGTGGCATCACTGTTGTGATAACATTATTATTGTACATTTACTCTTTAAGTCATCCGCCGTCTCACTTTTGCAACAACTCATACAACTTACTGTAACAAGTGGATAGTCTTTAGCAGGCCTGGAGGTGCCCAAGCAGGACTCTCTCAGGTAATGTTCAGCTGCAAAGGCTTCTCTCAGCCCAGGGAAGAGATTTTCATACTCTGTAGGGTCTGCTAAGGATTCAGCTGCCTGCAATAAATATATATACGAACAGGTCATCTTCAAGAAAAATAAACTCTTCAGATATTTGTGTTCTTTTATTCTTGTACATTCAGAGCTCTCCAAACTAGCTAAAATAATGCAAAATAGCTATAATTTCCCACCTAAACTGAAGCTGCAATGTTTAAAAGAAATTTTTCACGGTAGAGCTGACCTTCTGGTTGACCTTGGCCAGGTTCTCCCTCCACAGTTTGACCACACGCGACACCTGACTGGGCAGGTAGGTGCGAGCTAGGAAGGCAGCTTCGGGTAGTCTGTTTGTTCTGATTAGAAGCTCCAAACATTGATCCAGTCTGTGGAGAGACGACAATATTGAACAACAGTTATACTGGTAGCCACATTAGATGTCAGCAGCACATGTTGTATTTATATCCTGATTTGTCCACCAATGTGTCTCATACTCACTTTCCCTGCAGGAAGTAGGTCATGAAGGCCACATTGTTCTTGCCATCCCTTTCTGCCCCCTCTGCCAGCTTGCCCACCATGGTGGCATTACCAGAGGCCATGGCAAGGAGGAGCAGGCCACCGTAATCCTGGGCATGGTGCAGGCACTCCTGAGCCAGGCCGAACTGGCACTTGCTGATAGCCAGCTCTGCTAGCTGCTTCCACTTCTGCTCCGACTGCACAGGTCAGAATGACAAATATTAGAAATGACCTGAACCTGAACAGTGATGGCATTAAATTAAAACAATGGAGAGACATTTGTGAATTGTGAATGGGGCAAAAATGTGATTGGATACATGGTTTTCCTTAAGTTTTAAGAGCCAACTAACTCACCTCTGCTTCCACAGCCAGCTGGTAGGCAATCTTCAACTCTCCCAGCTGCAAGGCCAACTCAAACCTGTGCTCTGGGTCTGTGGACACTGCCAGCGCCTGCTGCTTGAAACCCTGAGGACACCAAGAAAATCCATCAGTATGCTACAAGCACAAAGCTGCATTCAGTCAGGACTAAAAGAGCCCAACTCAAAACATACATGTTTAGTTAAAATAATATCACTTTCTGACATTAGCAAAAATTCTTGTGATGAGTTTCGAATTCAAGCCCAAACTCGCAGCTGAATTAACTGTGATTAAATTAATAAAAAAGGAAATCAAGCTCTATTGTATTGTCCTCACCTGTTTCTCCAGAAAATGTGCCACCCTGGTCCTCTGCTCTTTAGGAATAGTGGGTAGCACCTTGTCAGCCATTCCAAAGTCTCTCCTCATCACAGCAGTCTGGTACTCCAGGACAGAGACCAGCAGGGAGTAGCTGACGATGTTGAGCTCCTTGTCTCCCAGGTACAGACGATCATCTTTGGGTATGTAACCCAGCAGGTACATGGTCCTGCAGGAAAACAAAACAAGAGAAAGCAGTTAGAATCAAAGACAATGTTTAGAGCGTTCGTTGTTTTTCTATATGTGGCATGCGATATTTATGTATTTACTGTAGTATAATCCAATCAGTCTGTTTTCATACCTGTCCAGGTGTGCAATAGTGACAATCTCTCCTCCTACATAGTAGTTGAGTCTGTTTACAGAGCTGGTGTAGATGAAGCAGTCTCCAACCCAGAGTCCAGTCTTCACAATCTCCTGGATCTCTCCCTGGACCTAAACACAAGAAATTGGCATTAAGGTTAATAATGTCATCCATTCTAAATATAGAGCTCACAGAAAATTATGTTATGCTGCGCTGCAGACCAAAACATGGAGCAGGACTATGCGGTTATAAACAGGGTTCATTAGTTCACATTTAAAACTGAGGTATTTCTAACAACAATGTGCATGAATCCACATCTACACACACACCTCAAAGGCATCTTCAATACCATCCTCTGTCACTCCTTCATTGTTCTCTTGGGAGGCAGCTACTTTCTCTGCCAGGTAGCGCAGAATGAAGAAGGACTCCTCTGTAGCGATGCAGACCAGTTCACCGGAGTCTGACCAGAAGATCTGGACAAATTATAAAAACCAGGGGCAAAGGAGATAATGAGACAAAAGAGAGTGATATTAAAATACTGGACAACAGCCTCTGGAAGACTTAATACATTATTTACACACAAAGATGAGGATACCGAAGCACAAAACTAGTTTGCAGCGACCAAGAGTTGTGCAAACATTTTCACATTCTACATTTACAGTATATTACAGGGACCATAACTTTAAACAAAAATGCAACTCAGTCTTACATGCTTGGGCTGGATCTCGATGCGGCGGATTAGCTCTGTGTTCTCCCAGTCATAAAACGCCAGGCCATTCACTGACCTCACACCAAGCAGGAAACCTCCGTATATTCCTGCAGAGAAGAAATGAGAATACATCCAGTAAGGAAGACAGTCCACGTAACTCCACTTCGAAACCAAAAATCTATTTCACAGCAACTGTCTCGTTACCTTCAGCTCCAAAGTCAGGCTTGAAAGACTTCTTTTCTTTGAAGTTTTTGAAGATTTTGACAATACTGTTGCTTTCTCTGATGGCATATCTGTTAGAAAAGAATTGACAAAAAAGCAAATGTTAGTAGATGTACAAATCTCTCCCTCTGGTAGAATCTCAATTAAATGTAGTTTTTCTACTTGATACTTACTCGGAGGAGTCGTGTGCCCAGACAAACTCCTGCGCTGAGCCGAAGCTCTTGTTCCTCAAAGCCATAGCCGTATAGATGATGTACTCTCCGTCTCCACACACCACAACAAACCTGGGACAAACAAACACACACAAATAGTAATATTTAGAGATATTCTTGTAAATGACTCTGACTACCAAAAACAAACATTTGTGGAGCTCACGTCTACCATTTTCTGAATAAAAAGTGAAAAGGTCTGGAGTGAGTTTATGTGTACCTTCCGTTGGGGTTATGCTGGATGGTTTGAGGGTAAATCTCACAGCTGCCCATGTCTTTGACAGCAAGCGGGAGCCTCTCTCCGTCCTTGATTTCAGCGTCGCCCATGGCCTTCAGGTTGGCCTGCTGTATTTCACTGTGTTTGGCCCAGATGATTTTGCCGTTGGTGTCCATAGACATTGCTGGCTCCTCCCGTCCCACCTACACAACATAAGCAGGAAGATGAGATTTTAGGTTTAAATATTTGATTACATCTTATGGTAGATTTTTTTCTTGATTTCATACATTTACACAAGGTTCTTAAAAATCTAAATGAAAAATCACTGTTCCTCTAACTCACCTTGATAATGATGCTGCCTTCGTCATAGCCCAGTGCCACGTTGTTGGAGCCCCTGAGGCCACACACGCACCAAACTCGTTCCATGCCGTAGTTCAGCGTGCTCTCCAGGCGGTATGTGCTCGAGTGCCAGATACGCACCGTACCTACAGAGGGAGGAGGAAAATGTTGTAATAAACAATGGTCAATGAGGCCCTGACAGAGATGCATTCTGGGGTTGATAATGTACAGGGGGGAGGGATTCCTGCTCACCGTCTTCTGATCCAGTGATGATGATGGGCAACTCTGGGTGGAAGCTGACGCAAGATACGTTCTGTGCATGGCCCTCCAGAGTCTGAACACAGGTTTTGTTCTACAACACACGGTGGCATAGAGATGAAACATTTCTGTGTAGACACAATGCTTAAACATGCTCACACAGAAAATGGTGAAGTGTAATTATGATCACATACTTTCTTTTCTAAGCTCTAATGATGTTTTCTTATAAACATGATTTAACAAAAAGCTACCTTTCAGCAGGGAATTAGCCTGTGCCCTGCCATTAGTTCTGCATCTTGCTATGTGAGACACTTTTGCATGAAGTAAGTGAATAACAGCAAAAACACAAAATCAAGTAACATTTTCCAACCTGGTAGTCCCAGATCTTGACTTGACGGTCATCAGCCCCTGATATCAGGTAGGGCTTGTCTCCTCCACTGTAGTAGTCGATGCAGTTTACGCCTTTCTCGTGACCCTCCAAAGTGAAATTGGGAGATGAAGAACCCAGCTGCCAAACCTATGACAAGCCCAAGAGGATGACAGAGAATCACTAAATATACCTGAGGGGCCTTTAATTACATACATCTAATCTGTAGCCATTAAAGAAGCAGTGATACTGCAGTCAGGTCTCGTGCTCCACAGTCCACATTCAACTAAACCACGTTTCTTCCATAAGTCCCATAAACCTTCAGTTCAAGGACTAATGTTTAGAAACTTTTCAAGAAACTAAAGGGCCCTCCAGCTATTTGTTATCTGCATTTCAACCCAGGTCTAAGGCCAGGTGAAGATTAGACAAATTTGTCACTTGGCGCTGTCTAAAAGCCACAGTAATTTTATAACAAATCTTTTTAACTAACAATTGAAAACAATAACGATGTTTACAAAATTATAACTTCTCATTACAGATAAGCATCTGAAATTCCCACTGGATGCGTGACTCTGACTAACAACAATCATAGATGGCTAAAGATTTTGAACCTTGAGCAAACCCCTGGAGCAGGGGCTAAAACAGTCTCCTTGGAACTTTATTTTGAACTCGGTTGTTCTGGGTTAAATGCAGGTAAAGCTGGAAAAGTTCCTGCAGTTGAAACACGGCTTTAGCTGCAACAGAACTGACAAGAGCAACATCAGGTGGCCCCTACCTTAATTGTCCTGTCCAGGGAGGCACTGGCGAACTGATTGTTGTCCTTGGGGTTGATGACAATCTGCATAACGTAATGAGTGTGACCCTCAAACACCTGGCTGCACGACCACTTCTTCTCCCAGTCCCATAGCTTGATCAACATATCATCTGCACAAACACAGACACATGATGATACACATATAAATACACACAAACTATGATATGATGACAAATTAGAATTTTTGTGATTAATAAACTTGAGTGTACTAACGCACCACTGCTGGTGAGGATGTACGGCTGGGTTGGATGGACAGCAATGCATCGGATGTAGTCAGAGTGGGCCTCGAACATGTGGACCCGCTCCAATGTGTTGTAGTTGAACACACGGATCTGCATGTCATCCTGTGTTGGGAGGTAAAAATGTTGAAATATCAGCTGAATACACATTAGCTTAGCACAGTGAGAGGAATGTGTAACAAGATAATCAGACATATGGCCTAAATGCAAACACTGCATTGTGAAACTACCACTCAAGATTTTACTGCACATATCACATAAATGCAACAAGTCTTTTGGCCCACAGAAACACGTTCGATCCGTCAAAACACTGAGCAAAAGTGTATCCCATACAGGCCATTAGTCAGCTGATTGTTTAGCTGTGGTGTGTTTATAGATTCAATCTGAAATGGTCAGAGCATTACACAAGCTGTCTTCCAGAAGTTCACAGTTTCAAAGTGCTCAGAACAACGAGGATTTAGAGACTTGGGAGCTGCAGGAAAACTTAATCTTGCTTTATTTTCACTGTTTCTCTAACTGAATGTTGGTATTGGCAGTGGCAGAAGTAGTACTTAAAACGTTTGAGTAAAACTATTAAAGCTGCACAATAAAAATACAGTCAAATAAAAGCATTAAACTTTTCTTTTAAAAAAGAGGAGTGAAAGTGTCGGAATTATTAAAGTGACATAATCTGTGCAATGGAAGCAGTTGCACCGTTAAAATCTTAACAACATCCATCCTTACTATTGGTGCTACATGTGCCTAACTTTTGAGTTGAGCCCCCAACATAAACAAATAAAGGTTACTTACCGCTCCTGTGATGACCCAGTTCTTTCTTGCCACAAACTTAGAAGCTCGGACAGGGAGGTCACACACCTCAAAAGTCTTGACCAGCGTCTGGGGAAAAACATTAGGTTGTAGTTCGTAACTCCATCACTGATGTGTTTGTCATACATTCAAGCTTGAAAGTTTATTGATCACTCCTTTCACATTATGTAGTGCAACCTTGCACAGGTGTCCCTTTAACTTGTGTTCATACCTGTGTTTCATGGTTCCACACACAGACGCTGCCGTTGTACAGACTGGCCAGCATCCATGGCTCTGTTGGGTGAAGGTCCACACTCTTCACTCGGTCTGACCTGGCTGTCAGCCTCCGCTTGATGTCCAGCCTCAGAGGCTAAAAACACAGAGGACATCAGTGTGTTTTAAAACACTCAATAAAGGTGGTTTTATATTAACATTTAATTATCCGTTTAAAAAAATAAGACTGAAGCATTAAAGACCCGGAATAACAGAAGTGCTAGGAAACTATTAGCAGCTAACACCGAACACAATACATTTATCTTGACTTCACGAATCGTATACTTGTGCATCCTATAATAAATAATCCTACAACTATCTCAGAACAGAGATACGCACATATGAAATAAGGAAACAGAGAAGGTTATACATTATAATGGCCGTTAGCTACAAGCTCTCATGCTAACACAAGCTAGTTAGCCGCTAAGCTATTTGTGAGAGATATTATTATTTGACATTGTTTCACGGCCACTCCTAAAACAAATCGGGACATTCATCTAACATATATGAAAACAAAACACACAGATCTATTTTAAATGCCTCTTACCATGTTTTATCCCCGCGTTGTCGCAATAAAATAAGATAAATTTGTAGTGAACAGTTGTATTCGGGGTCCAAATGTTGCGACTTCAATGAACGGTGCACTGACGTGGAACTTCCTGAAACCCCAATCTCGCGAGAGTTGCGCTCAGCAAGTGATGACGTGACCTGAAGGTCCGGCTGCTGCAGCCAGCAAAGCTGCCACGGTGACAGAAAGAACACTTCACTCTGCTGTTACTCATGGTTATGGGACAATCTGGGATGTCGTTGTGTTTTCAAATCAGTTATGTACTCTGTTTTGTCATAGTGGGAGATCAACTGATTGCACAATTTCCCCTTTGGGATCAATAAAGTATTTTTATTCTATATTTTATTCTAACTGAGCAGTGAAAATCACTTTAGGGGAGGGCCCAGTGCAACACATTATGACTATACAGCATTTTGTTCATCTTATTTAATGCACTGTTTGGCATTACAGAAGTAATTGAGTGTTTCACAACTGCTATGGCCTTTCATTTGTAATGGATGTGTGTTTATTTTTTATATTTTCTCATTATAGTATTTTATGACATTTTTATTGTGGGACACCAGCCTAATTACAAATAACTGTTATTCATTACAAACATCTGCTGTATGTACACATCAAACTGACGCTAGTGGGGCGGAAGTTATTGATAACCACCTATCAAACATTTTTTCAGATTTATGCTGCATAGAAATTGCATAAATTTCAAACCATCAAGCGCTCTGCACAGGGTATGATGAACAAAGTATGGATGGAGTAAATCCCAGCTGACTGTAGGCAAGAGGCAAGGTGAGCAGAAAACTACCACATTTTTCCAGCAGATGGCGATTTAAGTCTTGGTTTTGACTTGAGCCATTAAAACCAGACAAAAAATGATCTTTTTCTCTTCTAAAAGTCAGTTCATTCTTTAGTGCATGCCGTCATTCTCTCTATGTTTTAATGTATTCAAGGCTTCCAAGCTTGGGAACAACCTGCCTAAGGAAAGGTTGCAGACTTTGTTAAAATCACTTCCTATAACCCATTTTTATAGACTTGTTTTTATGTGTTTATGTTGTCTTTTTTTTATTGCTTATGAAGCTTTTATTGCTCATTAAGGTTTTACCTGTTTAATTAGTATTTATTAATACTTGTTAATCCAGCCAACATGCATCACCTTCTCTGTCCTGTTCATATGGTTGTCTTCACATGTGTTTACGCTTTGTTTGTTGTTTTAAATTCTTCTCTTTCTTCTTGAATTTAATTGCACAAATGCATGTTGTTAACTTTGTGTCTTGTCTCTAGTGTAGTTTGTGTTTAGCCCTCCATGTTCTCTCTGTTGTGCTTCTCTGCAGTTATTACTGGCTTCGGAGCTGCTGTGGTCTCATCTGTTTAGTGTTTATGTCCTCTTGTTTATGGTCTGTTTGTCTTTGCTTTCCTTGTTCGCTCTCCCTTGTACCCTCGGTCCAATCGGCCGAGGAAGAAACGCCGTCCTCCCAGAGCCTGGTGTCGTTTGTCTCCGCTGTCAGCAACACGCTGCTCAGAGGAAACTGTAGGAGCATTTGTTAGCTTTTTCATGTATAGCTTTGAAAAGGTTTTATAATTTTATAACATTATTACATTTTAAATAGCTAGGTATTTGATTAGAGAATGTTGTTATCCTTGCTCTCAAGGTTATTCAGAGTAATTTATGTTACATATAGTAGATATTACTGAGGTAAACTCCAGCAGCATAATGACTAAACATCATTTCACTTTGTCTGCTCTGAACTCTGGGCTCCACTAACTGTCTGGTCCCTGCAGATCTAACAGACCTTTCAGACTCAACAAACATATCTTTGATATATTTTGGTCCCAGACCATTCAGAGATTTAGAGATATTAAGTGGTGCCTTAAATTCAATTCTAGATTTTCTTTAAAAGCAGGTGCAGGGACCTAAGAATAGAATAGAATAGAATAGAATACAATACAATACAATACAATACAATACAATACAATACAACAGAGTTACAATGAACAGTCTTGTTTGGAATAAGGGATGCATTACAGTCGTCCACTCTACACGTAATTAAACCATGAATGAGTTTTTCCAAAGTCTTGTTGAACACAAAGTTTCTCAGTTTGTTTTTAATATTCCACAGTGAAGATTTCGTTACAGCTTTGATGTAGCAGCTGATTCCCATCAATGATCAGACGGAGATTCTTGACCTCAGTCTTAGTTTTTAATGACCTCAACTCAAGGTAAGCACTGAGTGCCAGCCTTCCTTCATTACTGCCAAGAAGAATCTATTTTTCTTCTCTTTATATCCATTAGTCAGGCACATTTTTACATAATCGACACTATCATACAGTCCTGAGCTTAATATTACAACTTTTCACATAAATTTGTACTTTATATAATATTATAGAGTCTTAACTGCAACTTGCACAAGTAGGTTTACATCATCAATGATGTTTCTTTACCTTAATATTTAAACTTGTTGGATAAATTTGTAACACCAATCTTATTTCTCTGCTCGAAAGCACTTTGACTCACCATCTGTTGCTTTAAATTTGGACCTGACTTCACTAATATTGAAAGACTGCATTCAGCTTTTTTGCATCTGTTCTCTTCTTTAAAAAAAAAAAAAAAAACACAAAAAAAATTATTTCAACTGCTGTTATGCAGCCTTCAGGGTATCCTGCTTTTGCGTTATCGGTCAAAGCACTTTCTTAAACCTTGTATTTAAAAGTGCAACATGAATAAATCTAAGTTGTGTTTATTACAAGTGTTACAATGAGAAAGTTAGAGATGTATTCTTCACTACTATCATTTTACTGTTTGTATTTCTAGATTTGTCAGAAACATTCAAACATAAAGTTGGTTTATAATAACAAATAACATAAACAATTCAGACATGGTGTATTCTCAAAGCAGCTTTATTCATTCATTCTCTTTCATATGTTTTGGAAAAAGTAAAGTTGTACTGAGAGGCAAAGCTTGATTTTGGAAACTGAGTCAATGAAAGTAAAACCAGAAATTATTCTTTCCTCTTGAACACCTGAAGACAAACTACATCTTCACACGTCAGCTCCTGTGGAAGAGATTAAATCTGTTCATGTCATTCAGCAAAGGGATCATTAAAAAGTATGAGAGCGGCAGAAGTGTTAAAACTTCCAAACTTAGCAATCACATTCTGCCGTGCAAAGCCTCCCACTAATCCAACACATCTCTCTTTAATCCATCAGCCCGAGTTCTGGTTCAGGAATTTCACAGGAATCTAATTATGAAGATCAATACTGTCACCCACCAGGTAGAGTTTGTCTCCTTCGATCCAGTGTTTCCAGCCACGGTTGGTCTTCTCGCCCTTCTGAGTGCACACCAGCTTGTCCCCCTCCCAGGTTACCAAACTCTACGAGGCGACATTTCAAACCTTAATAAACAATTTAATTCATTCAAGTCTTTTTAGTCATTTCCTCTGATAAGCTTTTAACACTCACATACTTTTTATTTAAACCTGAAGGTTCTTGCAACCACAAAGATTCACCAATTTATGCTTTTTGTTGACGTATTATACAATAAATTGTATTAGTTTTTACTTCAGACTCATTGTTTGCTCCTCTTTAAGAGATAAATTTACTATAAGAGTCAGTGAGTGAAGAGAAGAAGAGAAATGTCTTATTAATAAGCTGCCTGATGTCTTCCAAGCGTTCAGTAAGTCAACATATACTAATAACACAGTGAGTTTCAAATGGTTAACAAATGGACATCACCATGAAACTTGCCCAGTTAATTACTTACAATAAGACAATATTAAAAGTTTTCAAAAAATTAAAGAGTAAATATGCAAATTAAGTATCACCCATCAAAAGAGGCTCTTATTTGCACATATTTTCACATCAGAAATCTAAATATTGGATAAAACCAGCATCAGAATTCTTGTTGACAGGTTTTTGAAAAAGGGATTTTAGATATCACTTTTTTTTTTATCACGCCACAAATCACAAAATTGTCAGAAAAGGATTGTTTTTCACATAATGTTAGGAAAAAAATGTGTCCAACATCAAACTTCAGTAACAACTGTTTATTTCTGTGTCTGATCAGGAAAGTAAAGACGTATTGGAAGGTTTAGCTACTCCAAAAAAAAAACAAACAAAAAAAACCCAAAAAGGACAAAAGACTGTGGTTAGAGCTGTTTCATTTATTGATCGATTCGTCTTACTATTAGTGGCACAGTGCCAAAAGAATTCAGAATATTTACATATATAAAAATGCATTTTGCAGAGTAAGCTGTGTACATGGTTTAATTAAATGTGTGTTTTTTAATTAAGTTTTAAAAAAAAATAAATCAATACTCGAGAACAGCATTGGGAAATCGTTTTTTTTTTTTTGTACAGTTCATTAGACACTGGTTGTTACACTTGTTAAACCGGGTGTTACAGGTCTTCTTATTTATCTTGTCTCCTTCTTTTTCATTGGTTAGTACCACGTATCTTTTAATACAGTTATAGAGTCATGCTGATGCAGTTAATAGGGCCAACTTTAACTGAGCCAAAGGTGAACAAGTTCAGACTGGACACAATACCATGTAAAAAGGAAGAAGAAAAAGAAAACGCTGTGGTGACCATGTATTTATTACTGCACATGTCTATACATCTGGTTATACATGAGGTTTTTTTATGAGGTCAGACAACTTCCTTCTCTTCCTCATGCCAATGTAAAACTGAATCTCTGCTGATATATGTTATATATTTTGTTATATCCATTCATCCATTATCTATACACCGCTTCATCCTCACTAGGGGGGGCTGGAGTCTATCCCAGCTGATTTAGGGTGAAGGCAGCAGACACCCTGGACAGGTCGCCAGAGGAAGCAGGAGAACCCAGAGAGAACCCACGCTACACGGGGAGAACATGCAAACTCCACGCAGAAAGATCCCGGGTGTCCTCACCGGGACGCGAACCGGCGACCTTCTTGCTGCGAGGCAACAGTGCTAACCACCGAGCCACTGTGCAGCCCTATGTTTATTTATTTATTTTTAATCATTGACACTCTACTGTTGGCTGCTTTAGTCTGTTCCCAGAACTGATGTTCCACATGTAGAACACAGGTCAGTCATTACTCTGCTCCAGTGGTTGAATGTAATGAAGCACATTTACTCATGTGCTGTATTTTAGTAGGATTTTGAAGTATTTTCCATGCAATGCTACTTCCTGCTTCTTCTTGACCACATTTTGGAACCATATATTGTACATTGTACTCCACTACATTGTTTTTAAAGCTTCTAGTTATTTTTTGCACACTCAGAATATTAATATAAACTATAAATAGAAAATCATGTCATAAATGATGCTATATTATTGTAGATGATGTTACCCAGCAGTATGTAAGGTAATTATAATTACAGCTGCAACATTAAAGTGATGCATCTAATTCTAAAATGGGCCATCATACTTAAAGGCTACTTTTACTAGAGGTAATTTTATTTTATTTGATGCTAAAATTTCTATTTAGTTTTTAACACTGTAGTATTTTTACTCAAGTAAAGCATCTGAATGTTTCTTCCACCACTGCCTCGGACACACCTTGACTAGAACCGGCTCTTGTCACACGTGGAAGTTGAACCCACCTTGATGTTTCTGTTGTCCAGTCCCTTGGTGTACTCGTCAAACTCCACCCCCACAGTGAAGGCGAGCTCGTAGTTCCTGAAGGTGCTCAGTGTTTTGAATTCAAACTGCTCTCCGTCTTGGGTCACCACTTTGGTCTGAGACAGGGAGATGGCAATTTTCCTGGTAGCAAAGTCAATATCTGGGAGCAGAGTAGAGAGAGAGAGAGGACAATACAGTATGTAGTTAAACAGGAATACATGATCTAATTTTTATTAACTTATTTTATGCATAGTTTAACAAGTTAGTTCTGGAATTCTACCCACAATCAAAAAACAAGATAACTAAGGAGGTTTTTTTTTAATGATAATTATTTTTGTATTTGTCTTTTTTCGTTGTACTTAGCAAGAATCTTTAGTGAATAATTTACAAAACATTAACTCCAAGGTAGAACAAACAGAAACACTCTCAGAAACATTGAGAAAACCTGATTTTTTTCTTTTTTCCTTCTGCAGCTTCTTGAATTTGCCGCATCCCTCCTCCTATTTTAACATGTAACCGACCAAAACACACTCTGCCAAAACGAAAGGCGCCTTACTCAACACTTTCAAGTACTCCTCAAATTTGTCACTGGTTTCCAGTATCCATTTTCCACTGAAGTCTGCAGGCATGATGGCAGCCGGTGACGCTGATGTGTGTGTAGACTTTAGACAGTGGTAGGAGGGGGGAAGGGGCAGGGTGTCCACTCGCTTTTATACAAGTCAGGGGGCACAAGGGCAGAGAACTATTGATAAGTGAGTTTACTGCCTGAAGATGATTGGCAGGGGAAGCTGTTTGGGAAGGGGAGGGAGGGAGACTCAGTGACAGCTTTGTGCGGTCATTGGAGGAGGTTATTAAGGGCAGAATCGACAGGTGCCCCAACGCCATCACTCTTTTTCTCACGTGATCCTTTTAAGCAAATACGCACGCCGCGGTGTGCAATGTACAGACAGGAGTTTTGTAACATGTGCCAACAGTGTCGTCTCTTTATTTGATCTTTTTTTTCTGCAGCAAACTCAGATACTAAACCAGAATGTGTGAACTTTGAACGTGAAGGTTACTAAAGTTCAACCTGTTGCAGTTTTAAAATGAAGTCATTATTTGTGTGCACTTTTTTTTTTTAATACTAAATTGATATGCAACTTCTCAAATGTGGGAGAACAGTTTGGCATTTTGAAAAGATTCCCTCCAGAAGATTTTCTGCAATCACGGTGGAGGAACAATGACGTCTAGATTTAAGATGGATAGAAAGAACTGGAGTAACAATAAGAGCAAAGGGGGACTTCATATTTTAGATTTGTGATCCAATAAGACCAAGAGAGCTGAGTAACTGACTTCCAGCCAGACAACACACAAATTTAGGGAACATTTTATTGAGAATAAATGCAGTTCTCTGGCGTCCGACTCCGTTCTGACCTCTCCCCGAGAGCATCATTTTTTAACCACCCAAAGCAAGAGCAGGGAGAAATCAATAGCAACCCCCTGGGGAATCATAAATAAACAGAGCCTGCAGGTAGATGGTGGCCGGGCGTGAATGCGCAAGAAGCAGCAGGAGGCAGAACAGCGGCGTGAGCTGCAGCAGCAGAGAATGAGCAAGTGAGTTAGACAGCTTCTGCAGACTCGCCAATTGGTAATGGCAAAGCAAAGTGAGCTGACAGATTAGCTGATTCAGAGCACAGCGTGGCTCGAGTTGTCTGCTTCATTCACAAGTGGAGGTCCTCAGATTCCTCTCGCATGGCTGCCAAGGCAGATAAGAAGAATTTCTAACTTCAAACTGCAGGAAGAATTGTGTATTTCAGTGTCAGATTGGGAAAATAAAGATAAACTGGAAGGTTTAACCACCAAAAAAAGACAAAATACTCAACTGAGAACTAGTTTGTTTATTGCTCGATTCATCTTTCTACCACTGGCACGGTCCCACAGGAATTCGGAATATATACATATATCAGATATTTATTCTGCAGAGTAAGTATCAGTTACAGCCCAAACTCAGATCCCACTGTTTTCCCTCCACAACAATCATTCACAGAATTATTTTCTCTTCATCTCATCCATAACTCCAACCCTGGTCATTTCACTGCATCAGTCTGGTTCACCCATCGGATCGGCTACACCTAGCAACACACATGCATCCAGCTCATCTAAACCTGTGAATCAAAGCAGCCACCTGGAGACAAATACACGGTATTGCTACACTGTATGATTTGGCTTTGTCAAAGTAAGGCAACGACGTCGATGGAATATAAATGTGGTGAAAATAATACTCATAACGAGATGGTGGATACACAGAGAGACCAAAGGAAAGTTGGATTCAGAGCTTGTGCCAGACGTGTTTATCTGAGGCACCGTTGGCTCGGGGCCACGTCTTGTTTAGGCCTTCTTGAAGACCTGCTTGGAAACAACTCCCGCGGCTCTCAGCTCCTGCAGAGAACGAGACACAATTTTTTTAGATTAACCTGCAAAAAAAGTTGGAAAGTCATCGTGACGAACGGAAAACGACTTAGCAGAGGATGTCAGCTGATGTAAATTTGAAGGGATTGCAATGCTGCAGCTGAGCAAGAACTAGGAAAACCTCAAAGAACCTGAAGACAACAAAACTTGTCCACATTAGCAACAGTAACTAAGGGATGCATCAGTTATCAATAAAGGATGCTATCACAAATCAGTATTTCAAATAATCTATTCTATGCTAGTCTAATCCACTCCCACATTTCGTCACCGTTTCGTGAAAACCGTGTATCTGAAACTTTTCACCAGCTGCACAAAAAACTCTCTCCAGCCTTGTGGCGACGTATTTTCCAGATTATTAAACTTTATTTCATCAGGTAGCCTCGTTTTGATCTCAATCTGTTTTTTCCAAGTGAGACCAGAGAATGAGAGACGTTCATTAATCAGACCACCACATAACCGTTACATAAAACCACACTCACAAGGGCTAATAAAAACAATTAAATCATTAAAAAACAAAAAAAAGAACTCCAGATAGTAAAGCTTTGAAATTCTCAAGGAAAAAATCAAATGTAGCTCGAAGGCAGTTCACAGTTTGTTCCAATCTCAAAGACGCAGAGTGTCTGAACTCGCTAACTATGTGTGCACAATAGCGACACTGCAAGAAGGCCGATGTGAATGAGGCAAATTACCTCCAGCATATTATTCTGCTACTTTTTCACTGCTTAATACAAAAAGAAAACCTTCTCATTTTCCATGATGACTCTGCAAGAGAAGTCTGTCTGATAATGTTCTCCAATTTAAGGCCTCTGGGATACACTGAGGTGTTTTTAATCACAAGAGACGGAGTTTGTTGACATGTGCGCAGCAAAATGAGAGCGGAATAAATGAAAAACGTTGAACATTGGGACACGGTTGCAAACAAAAACATTCATCGTATGGAAATGCTTCAGCGCCAGAAAGGACGATGTTGACTGAAAGCAGGTCCTGTGGCAGCGCTGTTTGTCCATTTAAACCAGCTCCACAAAGCTCCGCGCCATGAGTGCAGAGCCAGATTGAACGCCATCCAGAGCTATAAACTATTTCGAACGCCTTTGCCAGTGTTACGCCATATGAGGAAGGTCCAAAATGGCTTTTAAAACAAATATATATATATATTTTATTTTCTATGCAAATGCATTGTCTAACATAATCACTGTAATCATTCCAGAATGCATAATTTTTTTGTAATTGTTGTTTAGTCCATCTGGTGAAAAGTCCTGTGTTGTTCATATTGCAAGACATATCTCAGAAAAACTAAACGTAATAATGTTGGTTTTTTCCATTATTACGCAGCCCTGTGAAGTAGTTACTGGGGCATGTGTTCTAACTGTAAGATGTGTTTAGAAGGTCCATTTAAATCTGTGATAAAGAGAGCACCAAATCTTTCCATTTAACCGAGAAAAATGGTGAACTGATGTGGTTTCTCATTTCCAGGCATCTAACTTGCAGCACATTCTCTGCCACTGAAGGTCACTGTTGCTCCAGATTCAGGGCCTCTCCGAGCTCTTGGGAACTTTCCACTAATAACTAATTTCATGGCTGCTGATTGAAAACATCTGTCGGCACCACTTACGCCAAATAATGTGGCAGATTATTTTTACTTAGCTTTGATAGCGGCAATCATAAAGAGGGAAATCTGATAATGCTGAGCTAATGAAAATGCTAATGTGCTAGTCGTGACTTTAAAGTAATCTCAGACGTTCATTACGAGCCGCGTTGGGCCACGCTGTGAATTTCACAGAGGAGACGCATTGAAGTTCTTTTAACGGAATTTGCAAAGTCAGGAGAACAAAAAAAAAAAAAAATGGCCGATGCGGATACACGCCGGATAGTCTCAGTTCATCCTGATCGAAGAACATCTTGCATCAATCTTTCTGCTAGATCTGAAAGGGAACACTCGAGAATCAAAATAAGTCTTTTTTTCCCCCCCTTGAAGCAGTAACTTCAGAGGTAGTTATTATGCAGAAATAATATGAATTATTTGGTTGTAAGTGAGTCATATCCACACACTTGTAACTTTCAGAAATAATTTCTCCTCTGTCCGTACGCCACACTGACTAATGGTACTCCTGCTGGAGATAGTGGGGCTAATTCATAGTGGAGTCACACATTAAAATATATGCGCTGCACATACAGGGCTGAGAGGCATTTTGGACTTGGATTAAAGTGTCCAAATTGCATATATTAATATTCATGGCAGGAACTGATGTTTTCTTACCAGATGAAGCTCATCTCCTTCCACCCAGTGGGTCCAGCCTCTTCCTTCAATCTCTCCCTTCTGCACACACACCAGCTTGTCGCCCTCCCAGCTGATGGTGGTCTGCAAGAGATGTGATCATCATACAAGATGCATGGGCGAAGGGTTTACTCTTTAGACAGCATATATTGTTTTAAATGTACAGTAATTCCTCCCCACTTAAAATAATTATTCAGATAAAGTCTTCATACGCAGACAAATGTGACTTCTTTCTCTCTCAGACACACTCAAAATCGCTAATAGCTTCTCTATCATCGGCCTATCGGCATACAAAAAAGGTTTTTTTTTCTTTTACGAGCACAGATAATCTTTTTTATCCTCCTCAGTATTCAGTGTCACAGTCTGATTAAATGCGAGTCTGTGCTTTGACTCTTCCTCTGCAGTGTCTGACATCAGTCTTCATTACATCAATTCACTAACAAGAGTGTGACAAGTTTGAGGAAAGTTTTTGTGAGTGGGAGGAAAGTTGTGTATAAAAATGACCAGATGTCACCACAGTTATCTGCCTCATTACTGCTGCATTCTGGACGGGTTATATAGAACGTGTGTGTCGGTGCCACGAGTGCACACACCTGCAGTAATGCTGTTTACCTGGACTGTAAAACATCGTAAAGGAATGTAGTCAAATCAGCTTGGTTTTTTTTTAGTGCACTTAAAAAACACGAGTTAAATGAACAAACAGCTGAGAGTTCACTCTGCTCATTAAAATAGGTTTATAAGACGCAACACTTGCACACAAGCAGACTTCCCAGGATGCATTGTTAGAAAGTTTAAGATTCCTAGAAAGTCATTTTTATAGCAATCAAAGCAACTCTAACATAACAAAGGGTCGTACTGAATTCAGTCCCAGCATCTGTAGACTTTTAAAAAAATCTCAGTTTAACCAGAAAGAGCCTCACAGATAATTTTTTTTTTACTGACTCTGGTCAAAAATGATTTCAAAAGCTGAGGCTGTAAGTTCTCAAGGTTGAATAAAGAAGCCTAAACCCTACAAACTCTATAAAATTAGAAATTAAAAAAGGAAAGCAAGTGTAACCGCTGTATATATAACAAGTTGATTCAATTAAACATCTTGTTTTCTCAAGTTCACTGAATTTTTCTCAGCCAAAGCACAAGACGACTTTGAACTAAATAATGAACCCAAGTGCAGATGACTCACGTTTATAATGCAGCTGGGGGGGGTTTAGGTTTCTGAGCTGAACGAACTTCATACGATTTACAGTATATAATAACTAACTAGTGCCTCAGGTTTGTGATTAATGCGACTAATTAACATTTATTAGAAGCCACAGATCAAACACTCACCATGCATTTCCTGTCGTCCACTCCAGACAGATCCTCCTCGAACTCTTTGCCCACATAGAAGTCCATGTTGTAGTTTTTGAAGGTGCTGAGGGTCTTGATGATTATGTGGTCCCCGTCGTGAGTGATGTCTTTGTCAGGCTTCAGCAAGTTGGCGATTTTCCTGATGGCAACGTTTACATCTGGTCCCCAAGCCAGGAAAGAAAAAATGAATGGGAGACAGAGAGAAGCAATGGGTTTTTGTGCATTTGTTGGCATACGTGCACTACAAATGTGGCAGTTCGATGCAGAAGGGTTAACGTGAGGTTACTGAAAAGAGAACTGCAACTGGTACCATGCAATTAAAATGAATGTGTCCAAATTAGGTAAATATTAACGCCACTAAATTAAGTTAGATGGACTAAAATCATTTGCTGCAACTCAATTTTAAGGAAAGTTAACTGTGATTTTTCAATGTTTCCAACTTAAGTATTTGCTTTACCGAAAGAACAGCAGGTGCACAATGTTAAGGCAGGTTTGTTTATGCACTTTTACCAGAGCTGGAAAAATAATTTAAAGGGAAAAAAGTTGGATTCCAAGGTGATAGATTCCACAAAAGTAATTGAGATTCATTCAAAAAAGCCCTTAAATTCAGCTGCAGCTCACATACACTTGCTACTGTGTACAAAGTGTGATGTGAACATTTGTGTTGACTTTGTACACAAGAAAAATCTAAAAAGGCATATTTGAAGTTTTGCAGATTCTATAGAAATCCATACAGGTTTATAAAGCCTATCTATCGATGACCTTTTCCAGGCTTGATTCCCACCATCCCCTGCTACAAACTCACCTAAAGCCTTCATGTACTCCTCGAAGTTCTCATTGGAAATCATTTTCCAATATCCGTTAAAATCAGCAGGCATGTTGACTGTTTCTCTGCTGCTTTCTTTACTTCCAGTAACTGAGGAGGTCCGCTGTGGAGAGCTGCAGGCGACGGAGTGCAAGAAATGCAGCCCCCAATTTGAACCAAACCCACTTTAATCCGATTACTGGCCAAGTTTCTTTCTTTCTTTTTTAGTCCACACCTCCCACTTCCCTCAAAACGGTCGGTAACCTCTCAATCCTCACCACGCTTCCCCTGCATGTTACATGTTGGAGACACGCCGCATTCATACATAACATACGAACACTTGTGTGCGTTATGCTGGAGAATGCTTACTTGCTTAGGCGGGATTAGGATGAATGCACCGCCTTTAATAATGGGCCCATTTATTCTACATGTGACGGATTTGGCCTACAAGTTATCCATGTTGTATAACATGATGATTTAATAAGGAGTATAATCAAAGAGCAGCATGATAAAGAGTCAACCTACAAGAGTAAAAATCCCTCAGAGGCCTGTTAAAGCAGGCTGCATGGAGCACATACAAAGTCAATAAATAGTATTTATCCTCCTTAGAAGTCTTACTGCTTTTCAACTCTGAATCATAACAGAACGATTCTTTCATGTCAAAGTGAAAACAGATCTCTATAAAGCAACATTAATTAATTAGAAGTATAAAACATAAAATAAGTGATTGCATGAGCATTTAAGTTCAAGTCAGTATTTATTAGATGCACCTTTGGATGAATTATAGCCGTGTGCACAGGTCTCATCAGGCTTGCACATCCACACTTCCATTTTCCTCCATTCTTCTTTGCAAAAGTATTCAAGCTCTGTCAGGTTTCACAGGGACTGTGAGCGAACAGTCAATCTGCCCACAAACTCCCAATTGGATTGAGTTCTGGGTTCTGACTTGGCTGCTCTAGAACATTCATCTTGTTGTCTTTAAACCATTTCTGTGTAACTTTGGCTGTATGTTTCAAGTCATTGTCTTGCTGGACAACAAATCTTCTCCCAACTCTCAGTGCTCTTACAGACTGCATCAGGTTCTACTCCAGGATAATAATTGAACACATTCATTTTAGCCTGTAGGGTCTGCTGCCCAGAAGCATCTCCACATCATGATGCTGCCACCACCATGCTTCACAGTGGGGATGATGTGGTTGTGATAATGTGAAGTGTTTGACGTCAACATCGAGTCTGATGGTGAACTCTAGTTGAGATTTATTATTAGCTGTTTCATCAACAGTTGCTTTGTCTTTGTCACTCTCCTATAACGCTTTGACTGGTGAAGAACTGGGCCACAGTTGCTGGTTGCAGAGGTTCTCCCATCTCAGTCACTGAAGCTTAAATCTTCTTTAGGAGAGTCATTGGTGTCTTGGTGGCCTCCCCCACTTGTGTCTTCCTTGCTTTCAGTTTTTGAGGAGGGCCTGCTGTAGGCAGATTTATGTTTGTGACATGTTCCTTTTGTTTCATAAGGATGGATTTCACTCCAATTAACGGAAATGGATATTCAATGACTTGGAAATGCTCTTTTCATAAAAACATGTTTTTCAACAACCTCTCCATAAAGTTGCTTGAATGGTTCTTTTGTCTTCATGGTGTAACCAGGAGTACTAACTCACCAGGGACTGGACCTTCTAGATGTAAGTGTCTTTTTACTACAACCACTTTATACACCATCACTGCACTCCGATGATCTTCATTTCACTAACTGTGTGACTTCTAGCACCGATTCCAGGGGGGGTGAATACTTTTCACAGGCACAGCAGTGAGGCTAATATTCACAGTACAACAGCATCATCACCAGAGCTTAAAATCATCCAAATGGATGAATTAAATGCTGCACAATATGCCTGTCACATCTTTTGTCTTGCCTAAATAACTCAATTAATTAGATAATCTCTCCTCAGGGTCGGCTGCAGTCAACCCACTGTCTAAATCCTTTACTGACTGGAACACAGGCAAAGACACACACACACATTATCATCATCTTTCAAAGGATACCCTTCAGTATCAGTGGCACAGACGTGCTTTCAGCCATTGGCCTCAGTGAGAAAACACCTCCTGTAGCTGAGCAACTGTCAGGATTAGTTTAAATCCTTTGCTGGATGATAATGGGGAAACTGAATAGATCCTGGATGAATTGCTGTTGGGAGGCTGCTGCAGAGCAGAGACACCCACATGATATCCATATGAGAAGAAATGGGGGAAAAAAAGATACGGATTCCATTCTGCAGCTAAAAAACTTGGTAGCCTGGTGGTTAAGCTCCAGCAACACACACAGGGTGGATGCTTTATAGGCTGATTTTTGGCTATTTAACAGCTTCAGGGTACCAGGATCCCAATTTTAGCCTTGTTAGTGTGGAAAGTGCTTTTCAACAAGCTCCAGAACTTCACGAAGAGAAAAATTGACAGAAAATACATCTGAACAGATCTGTCCTTAAAAAAAAGATTCTTGGTTGGATATTTTTTGATGTTTTCTATTTTGTTTTCTTTCTGATATGATTCTGTTATTTAACCTTAAAAACTGAATGCCTGCATCTGCCTTAATAAATACTGATGGACTGTGTAAACATGAGGAGCAAAGATGGAAAAAAGCCTTCAGCGTTTCATCCAGGAATGCACAATGTTGGATATTTGATGCCCTTTGTACTGGTAATTTCCAACTTATTTTGGCTGTATGCACATATTTTCCCCACATAATTGTAGAGACCATCTGGTATCTCCTGTAGTGAAATTAAAATATCATGTCTACTCATATTGTAACGGTTCACTGGCAGGTGAAGACATAAAATAGTAAAAGTGAGTTAAAGGTACATGTAAAAAGGACTTTTTTTTTTGCAACATTTTCAAGCAGAAAAAAATTAAAATGGGCTTATATTTTATTTTAAAGACTTTTTCTGTCGATACCAATTAAGAGGCTGATGATATCTTGCGCCTGTAGTTTCATCCCTAACAAATTCTATTGTATCCTCAAATATATTTCTTTTTGGTGTCTCTTAGAATTTAGATTGAGAGCTGCAAAGAAAAAATAGAATTCAGACAAGAATACTTTAAATATATAGGATTTTATTTTGTTTTATCCAACTGCAATGATGTGAAATGTGTAAAATCTACCAAAGATGAAAAACATTTAGCAAACATTATGGCACTATGACATACAGATGAGACTCAGTATTTGCAGCTTTTCATGTGAATGATACAAAAGACATCACAACACTGGACTGACGTTTCCTGTTCAAAACGAGAGATGCCTGGCAAACACATTTAGGCCAAAAGTGTTTGTTTGTAGACATTTACTGGTTGTGCAAACTGCTTCCAAGCTGCAGTCCAGTGAACATAAACAGAGCCTCCAATCCTTGAAGGGAAGCGCTGATGACTGAGTGAATTTACACTTCAAGGGTTCCCATGTTCAGCTCCGTCTGTCAGTCGTCCAGACTCTTGACTGGTTTGTGCGCCTGCTTGATGAGTGGCCTCAGCACTGCGCCCTCGTTCCTCCTCTCGCTGTCCTCCGTGTAGAGGTTGTGCTGGTGAATGTATTCTATCACAGAGTCTGGGATCAGGTATTTCACGCTGAGGCCTCGCCTCAGTGCTCGGCGGACCTCGGTGGCGCTTGTCTCGTTCCTCACCCATTCCCTCACGAGGAAAATGTTTTCTCTGTGGCTGGACAGCGTGTCCGACTCGTGCACGGCCCGCTCGGGCTGCAGCCTCCCTCGACTGACGCAGACCAGACCAAAATGCCCGACCAGCTCCTCCACGTGGTCGTCCCGCCACAAGCCTGGGATCTTGAAGGTATCGAGGAAATCAGCTCCGCACAGAAGCTTCAGCTGCGGAGACGGACCTGAAAGAAGAGGCAAAATAAAATGCTTTGTATTTATCGGAAAAGGATAAAATATGACACATAAAAAACTGGTGTTGGACCCATTGAAGCTTTCTGAAACTGATAGTATAGATGATTATGAATTCTACTTTAAGTTAGTTCAAAATGCTTGCTGATGTAATGAAAGCCTCACAAAAGTAACTTCTTCGTTTCTCATTCACTCGTCAGTAACCTGCACATTTTGGCTTTAACCTTTACAGCATCATTGGTTTCCTTCAAACGATTTTTACCCCGAAATGATTGCTCTGTGATGGGGCCGTTTACTGAATCATTGATATTTCAGTCCTCGTTCTGTGTCCTTTTCTGAGCAATTATGATGGCAAAGAGTGACATAATCCTCAAGTGGAGCTAGTTTTGAATATGTGGAAACAGTCCAGTGGGTGTTTGCCAGCTGGCTGGTCCACAATCACACACACACACACACACACACAGCCTCTCAAACACACACACACAAAATGCAGTCCAGCAATATATCACTGAAATGTCTCCTCAAAGAGTGTTCACACTGCAGAGGAGCAAAGTTAGACAATTGCATGCATTGGTGATGTGAATATCAAAGAAATAGAAAGCGAACATTCTGAGTCTGGACCAAGGCAAATAAAAAGTAAAACATGATTAAAATTGACTTTCTAGTTCTACAAATTACACAACTTAGATATTCATGGTGCTGGAGGCTAAGCAAATCACATAATAACACCAATTATTCAAGGAATTCGACTTTTACATAAAAACTGTGTGAACTTGTGTTAAGAAGTCTCACATAACCCGCATAAAGTGGAATAAGAGCAAGACCGAAACAGCTGGGAAACTTGAGACATTCCATCACCAAAAAAATAAAAAATAAAAAATGTCAGTCTTTGCCGAAGGAATACATATTTTATCTGCTTCATCTCTGATGAGATCTCAGGGGTCTTCCAGTCCAATATTCTATTTTTCATAGATTTTGTCATCTTTATGCAATGTAGTGTTAAAAAAAAAAAAAAAAAGCTGTTGGACCCAAAAGATATCCCTGTAAATGATTTTTTGATAAATCATAGATAAATGTTCCTGAATACTGATTGGCCAGCTTTCAGTTATATAACAAGCATCATTGTCACACATGTTCTAGCTATGCATTTTTAAGGTTTTCAGCCCTATGAGCATTTATACACAGAGAGAGAGAAAATCATTAAAGCTATCCACTAAGACTCTTAAACTACTGTTAGTCAGGACCACAGGGCACCATTAAGCTTCTACTTTGCACGTGTTAAGCGCAGGCACATTATGTGGGATTAATGTAAATCCTTTCCCCCCCGTAACTGCACTTTTTAAAGATCTAATATCAAGCTAATATCAAAAAAGATTCTGCAGCTTTTCTAGTAGCTCAAAATGACAACATGGTGGTGCTTGGTGGCTTTAACCTTGTTTACCAGCTATGCTAAGCTGCGCTAAACACAAAGCATGGCTGAGGCGGAAAAGAAAGGCATCATAAATTAGATTATTGGACTAGTCAAACTATGGCCTGGTGGTGGCGCTAGAGGAAAAGTTAGGGCTTCGGCAAAGGAATTCATCCCTTGGGGACCCTGAATGTCTGCAGTCCATCAGTTTAAGATTTTTCAGTTTGGACCAAAATGGTGGATATAAAGAATTCACATCCAATATTACAAATAAAAGCTACGTGTGAAACGCCTGAAAACAGTCAAAAGATTTCAAATCTGATCCCAAGTTCTCTAGAACCAAACGCACTTACTTGAGAGAGGAGTGATGTTTCCATTGGAGTCATAGTGTGTCCCATTGTTCTGCTTAAACTCTTTCAGAATACGCCCATAATGATACCTGCCCGACAAGAAACAAGGAAAAAAGACAAACTGAGACTTTCTGTCGTTTTATTTTTTACAAATGTGAGCATGTTTCACTTCTGCATTTGTTTCCAGAAACTCCGCTCTGTCTGTTTTGTGTATTAATTTAAATTTCGCTCTGCTTATGCATGTGCTCGGGCAACTTGTTTTTCAATCCAAACATTATGCTAATAAAGCTTTATGAACTCAATTAGAAGAGGAGAAATACCCATAATTTAGAGACGAACTTGTAAAAACAGAAGAATGAAAAACTCCACTGTTTTCGAGCAAAGCTTCTTAAGGTTGTTCCAGAACTTTTGAATGTGTGTGTGTGTGTGTTTGTGAGATGGTGTGTAGCGTGGCCTGTTAACAGTTTCGGGACAACAGTCCACTTTATGCCTTGATCAGGCCTCGCGTTGCGCAAATGCGGCTTATGGACAACCAGCTAGGAAGGGGAGGTGTGGAGGGGTCAGTGTGTGTGTGTGTGTGTGTGTTTGTGTTTGTGTTTGTGAGAGAGAGAGAGAGAGAGAGAGAGAGAGAGAGAGAGAGAGAGAGAGAGAGAGAGAGAATCATGAGGGGTTAAAAAATGGGAAGCAAGGAAGAAGGAGAATAAGTAAAATAAAGAAGTAGAATGATGCAAATGATCAATAAATATATATGTAAGGGATCAATAAAGTTCTATCTAATCTAATCTAATCTAAGTGGGTGAGCCCAAATATGTACACTAGTCCTACTCAACCTATGGTCTGGGAGCCAAATCCTGTCCCCAACAGAGTGCCAGCTGGCCCACTGACCATTTTCAAATACACAGTAAAATAACATGATTCACACTGAGGTTTGTTTATTTAGTAAATGGTCACTAACGGCCCTTGGCTGTTACTTGGCTGATTTGAAAATAAATCATTTCAAAGAAAAAAGAATTGCGGGCTTTTAAAAAAAACAGAAAATGTTTATTCACTTAATCTGTGGCCCCTGGGCAAAGCAAGCCAAGGATCCTGGATTTGCACATAACGTACAGTATTTGTATGTATGCCCGGTGTACATGCAGCGTGAGAAACTGTTTTTCCATTAGATGCTTCCCTTGAGCCAAACAAATGTCATATTTCTCCCCAGTAAACATCTGTGATAATGAGGGAGCCGACACTCAGCTGCCCCTCTTTCAAGCCTTCTTACTCAGAATGCAGCACCTCCCGCCTGCCTCTCCGCAAACAAATTCACGTCCCAGACAGCCTTTTGCATCGGCTCCGTTCCCTCTCCGCCAATGAATTTAACAGCCCGTGCCCCTAATTTCACCCCATGAGGAACCCAGACCTGATATGGGTCCAGACTAGTCTGGCGGCCCCAGAGAGACTAAAACCCATAATTTAGGCGAAGGGAACCTGGTAACAGTCTGTTACATAAACAGTTGAAGCTGGCATAATGAAGGGCTGGCAGACAGGCAGCAAAGCAGAGTGCATCTCTGTGAACTCTGCTGCTGCCGCCGCGGTCTTCTCGCGCATTAAAAGACCCTCCATGATGTGGCATGTTATGAAAACCGAGGATGACTTTCCATGCAGTAGCTGAGATAATGCTGAAACTGCAAATCCTTAAGAGGGGCACAATATTAGTCTGATAGGAGCCATCAGGTCCAAATACTTTAACCAGAGACACAAAATGTAATTTAACAATGTTTGATCACTCGCAGCAATGGCGTTTCCTCTGAACTCTGCACAAAATGACATTTTTGTGAAGTAAATCTCCTTACTGATTAAGCACTGAAGCACTCTGTATTAAACAGTGAACAGCCAGAGAACTATTGAGTGCAGTCATTAAAAGCGACTGTAATGGTGAATGTAATTATCAGTGAGGTGCTTTGACAAGAGGTGACAGAAAAGAGGAAGAAAAAAGCTTTTCTGTTTCCTGCATGCTCTCGACTGTATATCCTAAAACACGTGGACGTTCTACGCCCCAGTTCGACTCCTTTATTACCTCATAGTGACCACTGTCTCAGTCCAGTCCGGCTGCTGGCTCTCCCATTCATCAACTGTGACCCAGTTGGAGCTCTGCAGTGCCAGCTTCGCCATAGCAATGCGATGCTTAGCCAGTACCAGGCCTTGCTTTCCGTAGCCGTCACTCACTGGAGACACGATGCCACCCACCACCTGGTACTGGCCTGAGGGGAGAGAAGATTAATGCAGCGTTTCTGGGTCATGACAGTTGATAAAAAAAAAACAAAACTGGAATATAATTCAGTAGATGGAAGAATCTCTCAGAGATACTGGTGTTAATGCTGCGTCAGATCTCCCGTTTGATGACAAATTATACAATTAATCTTTTTATATTAAAGTGATGAAGATGTTTGATCGTGACGAGACGACTCAAACTAAGTCATTACTCATAGCTTGTACCTTGTGATCAGTTTAGAAACTGCTTCAAAGAGACTTAAAGTTTGAAAGTTCACATTTTAGCAGATTCAAACTGTACTAATTATTGTTTTGAAAAATACAAGTGAAAACACGTATTTGCAGCACAAACGCTCAGCAAAAGGCGAATAATGACAGCTCTTATGTGCAGCTTATATTAATTTCTGATGGTTAACCTCAAGCCAGTCAGCTGATGTCTTAAAGGTGAGGGTTTAAAGGGAAGCCGTAAGAGCATTACTGTTCCTGCGCGCTGAAGTGCTGCACTGTGCATCGATTTACAAAGCATCTTAGAGCGAGAGCGCTGACTCAGGGCCGGCGTGCTTCTTACGGTATAATGGTGTCATTACGACCATGTGACCAGGCCAGGGCTCTTACTCAGAGCAGCTTTAGGATGTAAATGGTCCTGAGTTTGTATAAAAAGACTGTTTTTGCTGAGATTCGGACCGTATGGCAGCTCACGTCAGGACACAAAGCCAAGAGTGGCTGAGCTTTTTTAAGGGTCTCAGTAGGTTCAGAGAGATTAGTCTATGTTGTGTTTGTTTGTTTTGCTCTCGATCGCCAATGAAAATGTTCTTTTGATATGATTCATCAAGAAATAGACAAGAACGGGGAGTGTTTAAGACCTATTCTAGTGAAAATCTGTTGTGTTTTTTAAACCTTGTTTACATGTTTGTATCGTTATTCTTCGTCAGAATCAGTTAGCAGTTGTACATATGAATTATTACAATATCACAACCTGGTATTCTGTAGTAGTTTAAACAGTGTTTGGGCAGAGTCAGAAGTGAGCTGATGTGCTTGAGCTGCATTGAGTGGTTAGAGGTGAGTGGAAAAAGAGGCAGATACTTAATAGAGCTGCGCATTCTTGAGGAAGCAACTGTGTAGAGTTACATCTAAGCCCTTCTAACACCGGAAGAGAATATTTTCATGGGAAAAAAAATAACTTTTTTCAGGCCGCTGCGGGAGTAGGAGAGCTCCACTACAAGCTGAAAGTCTCAGTCATGTTATGGTCTTAATAACGTTGCTGTGACAAAAAGCTTGCCTTCACACCCAGCATCTGAGCAACATTAGCATTCATTTGCAGTTGTGTTTATGATAATTTGGCATGTCTAAGGCCTCATTCACATATACACAGGGACTAAACAGTCTTTTCTGTGTGTTTTGGCTTTTCCTTCACACACAAATAGAGTTTTAAGTCACTGAACATGGACTTCTTGCAAAAACCTTTCCAGAGTGAAGATTTGAAAAGAACTCTATTTGCGGTGTTGACGTGCACATGAAGCAATTGTCTCCAACGTGGACATGGTCAAGGTGCTACAGTGTTTGTGCTAACCTTACAAATAAAACCTTTCATATGTTTACAAGTAAATGTGCAGTTACTCTTCCACTGTATTGAGAAACCGGTGTCAGAACCAGTCCACACATGAGGTTCCTCCTTCCTGTTGGTAGCATTCTGGAGCCAGTCACAGCTTTTTCCTGTCTTCTGATTGGGTTGAATGTGTTTTTAACAATAGTTATGTTGCTGCTCTTTTTTTTGTGGACAGATTTGTTTCAGAATGACGTAGTAAATTTAAAACATAATACATGCTGCTCAGTGCATTAAGGGATTGTGCAGTTAGGAGATGTATGTATGTGTGTGTATTTGCATGTCTGTAATTACTATTTATTTATATATATAGTTATTTTTTAATTACTCTTTTACAGTTTTTATAGTCTTTGGTTTTTTTTGACATGAATGTTGCGCTGTTGGTTTGGCACTTTTTAATTTCGTTGTCCTTGTTCCAATGACAATAGAGATTCTATTCTATTCTATTCTATTCTATTCTATTCTATAAAAAAAGGTTTACAAAATAGCCGCATACATAGATATGTATAATAAAGGCTTGATGTCTTAAGGCGGCGTTTCGAACGGGATCACCCTTCGGCCATCTTGATTCAGGGAAGCTCTCTGGCGGAAACTGTGGTACATGAAGGAAGGTGAGTGATCTGCACAAACATAAATACTCTCATCTCGCTGAAATCTTGACGGATTTACAAACGCTTTGGTTTCTTACAAACGTTATTAACATGGCTACAATTCAAATTACAAAAATACAAATAAAATACAAAATAATTAAAATACAAACTGTTGCTGGCCCTGAGAGTGTAACATAATTATCCATAAGTGCAGTGTTATAAATACACCTCTGACGTTTATAACAAACCAAACTGTTTGAAAATTGATAGAAAATTGAGCAGGTTATGGTTATTTAAAAAGTACATGCACCACTACAACACAATGTTATGGTTGAGCGAGCGTACCGTATCAAGATGGCTGCCAGTGTGGCCGTGTGATTCCATTCGTCGACAGCGCGGACGAGACATCTAGCCTTTATTATATATATATATGGCCGCATACATGTGTACCGGCTCTTTAGAAGTAATTCAAATGAAATCAAATCAAATTGAGTGAATATTTTCTCATGATGTTCTAGCCGTCCACTAGGGGGACAGCGGGAGCAAGAGGGACAGTAAATCTGGCCCAGACTTACTCCAGAATTGGGGGCTCCACCTTTACCTTTGCGTATCTGCTGGTTGGAGCTTTACAGGTCATACATAAGTTTTGTTTGCTAAAAAAGAAGCTAATGAGAGCAATAGGACTAAATCAAACTCAAAATCAAAAGCAGTCTATTTGTACTCTATAAAGTGAGTCTATAAATCTCTGAAGAGCTGCAGAGTCGGGTTGTAATCCTCCGTCGTATTGCATAAAACACATTTGATCAATTACTTCAAGACAGACTTACTCAGTGAGCTTCATGTAGGATTACAGGAGCTACTCTTCCACTGAAGGCCGAATGAGGAAAGATAAAACACACAAGTGAATGCAGCGTCGTTGGTGTTTGGGTCTGACCTGTGCTGTGCATGTGGTCCCTGGCCAGCTCGAACAGCCTCATGTGCTGGTTGGTGATGGGGTTAAAAGACCCACAGGCCAATAAGACCAGTGGAACACGACGGATGGCCATCCTGGTTCACCCTCTAAAACCGGGTCAAAGAACCTGAGAGGAAAGTAGAAGGATGGTGTTATTTACATTGTGTGAGTCGGATGATGTGACACGAAGTTGATGGAGAAACACTCAGTGTGAAACTGCAAGTGCTGGTGTAAGCCCACATCAACAAGTTTAAAACCTCACCTTTCACTTGGATCTCAATTTTTCTCAAAATACACTGCATTGTATCGTCTGAGGAACATTGCCAGAGTGTGACAGTTCCTCTCTTAAGTCAATTTAGATAAACTACGGCTCGCTTTTATTACCTGCAGGATTCACTGCTGTAACACTCTGCTATCTGATCTCCCCAAGAAGAATATATTTCAATTACTTTAAGCTTTAAAACTCGATTGCACGTGTGTTGACTAAGGCCAGAAGGAGGGCACACATTACACCATTTTTAAAAGCCCCTGCACTGTCTACCTGTCTCCTTTAGAACTGGCTTTATGATCTTTTCATTGGTTTATAAAACTCTTAATGGTCTTACTGATTTATCGGATTTGCTTTTATCCTATAAACCTTCCAGAACCCTCAGGTCTTCGGTAGAGGCCTTTAAACTGAACCCTAAGCCAGAACAAAAACCAACAGCCTTTTCTTATTATGGAACAGCCTCCTTGAAGACCTCAGGGCAGCACAGAGGGTGATCATTTTTGTATTCATAGAGTTTCGTCTGTTTAATCTGTTTTTCAACACATCACTTTTCTATTATTCTTTTTTTTTTTTGCTAATCTGAAATATTGACTCATCCTGCCTCTGATGCTTCCTCATTGCAAATAAGATTTATGTATGTAAGCAGCGCTTCCACTCCCCCCTACATTCATCGAGTTCTTCATTTTAAACATAATAAAAAGTCTGAATTACTGATTAGTCCTCTTCTAGAATGCTTGACAGGTTATATGGAAAAAGATTTTATCTATCTACAAGCTACTGGGTACTTTTTTGTAAACACTTGGCTTAATTGCATGAACTTTAACCTATTTGTCATTTGTTTTTTTTCACCCCAAAGCAACTTAAAATGTATGAGTGTAGCGTTTATATACAGTAGGTGGCCCCAACGAGGGGCAAACCCACTGCGTTTCCAATCACTATTCATTTATCATCAGGACACCAAACGCGCAGAAACGCCGGCAAGACTAAAAGCGGCAGCGCCTTGCAGGAGTCGGACAATGCAGTGGTGTTTTGTTTTAATGTCTGCGTTTGTGTGTGTGTGTAAAGAGCCTAGAGGGAAATTAACAACAGCAACTGTTCAGCTTGATTTAACCACCCACTCTGGCAGGCACCCAGCCAATGTCTCATTTCACTTTAAACTAACCAGCTTCCTAATCGCCTACAAACTTATGTAACTGGTTAACTTTAGCTAAACTTTTATTCGCACTGCATTTTGACCTCAATTTTGAAGTTATCGTCTGGATTTCGCACTTGAGCTTTCACCCCAGTTGTGAACGACATTAAAAATGTCCTTTGGGCTTCTGAGCAGACGAATGCAAACAGCCCTTTAGAGCTTTTATATTACGGATAACAATTTACACGGACACAGGCAGCGTTTTTCCCTGGTATAGAATGGGCCTGTGGGAGCCGACTATGCAAGGCAGTAATCACGATTTATGCATGTATCACCTTATTTAACACAAATCTGTGCATTTTCCTCTTATTTCTCACCATTTCATTCACAAAAATGTCTACTATTCTTGTGTAAATCAAAACCCAATTTTTAAAAAATGGCTCACGCTTTTAATTTTCTCAATTCTTATCACTTTTGGGGCTAAAAACATTTCTGAGGTCCCAAAAATTCCTCTATGCAGGAAAAACACTAACAGGACTGGAAGAGAATTCCCAGACAGAAGTCCCTGCTTTTAAATAGACTCCTCGCTCTGACGGTATATCCTATTAGATCCACCGGGATATTCTCTATATGAGATTGTACCATACTGCATTTGGGTAATCAGCTTTCCCTGTAACAGCCACAAATGAACGGAACGGGCTGCCAGACGATGCGAAGGGCTGCAGTTCTATCAGCACTTTCAAAACCAACTTAAAAAAGTTTGCTAAAAGCTGCACTCACTGACTTTGATGTTTTATTCCATCCTGTGTTACTTGTGAATTGTGTTTACTTGAAAATGCAATGTGCTATTGTGTGTAGTTTTATTACGATGTGTCTTGTGCATTCTTTTCTCTATAAGTTTGTATTTTGTTGTTAAATACAACCTGAATTCAAGCTACAATCTGGGGCCTACTTTGTGTTCGTCCTGTTCATCTACTGGCTGAGCCAGAATCTGCACTAATTGGTTTGTTTGGAACCCACTTATGATTTTGTTTAAAGTAGTCATCTTGGATAACTGAACTGTAGTCACTGATGAATGTACAGTTGAAACCAGAAGTTTACATCCACTGTATAAAAAGACATAAAACCTTTTTTTTTCTCACTGTCTGACATTAAATCAGACTAAACGCTTCCTGTTTTAAGTCAGTTAGGATTACCAAAATTATTTCTATTTGCTAAATGCCAGAATAATGAGAGAGAGGACTTTTTTTTACTACTTTCTTCGAAATCAGAAGATTACATATGTAACAGGGTCAGTGGTACAGCAGCAGTTTCGAATTACATATATGTGTTGTTATATTAGTGATGCATAAAGTACCATGTGTGTTTGATTTTATTGTTTTTTTCTTGTTATTATTTTAATTGTTAGAATCATACAAAACCCTTCAGTTATTGTGTGGAACCTTCACTTGGGGGTCCCAGTACCCCACGTACGCTTTTGGTCACCCACCCTGTCCCATAAATGGGTTTTTCCTGCCTTAACTCTCCCCTTTTGTTCATGTATTCTGTGGGAGAGGTAAGCGAGACTGTGTCGCTGTAATCTGTATATTCTAATGTACGTAATTTGACTTATAAGTTTACTTTACCGCTTCCAATATGTTGTTGTATCATTTAATTTCTGTAGGGGTACAAGTCTTTGCAACTGACAGCGGATTTTGTACGTTTTTGTCGTCTGTCAAGTTACCGGTTACACATACACTACGATTACTATGTCTTCAAACAATTTGGGAAAGCGTGATCAGCAGCTCTACCATTGGAAGAATGATGAGTGAGAGGGTGCAAATTTCTTCTGTTAGAGAGCTATGAGGATTTAGATGATTAGCACTTAAGATAACAACACAAAAACAGCAAGTAAAGCCAGAAAGGACGTAAAAAGTCACTGACAAACTAAGTAATAATTCTCCTACTACTGAAATTATAATATTTTTGTAACATACTTTGTACTATAGTGCAGCCAACAGAGTAAAAACAAGAAAAAGAAAGAAAATCATATCCAGGGATGCAAACACATGTATGGTTAAAGGAGAAAAAATAAATAAATGAGAGAAAAAAACCCAAAGTTGGAATAAAATATATGACAGCACAAAATAACTGAGTAACATAGGTGTGTGTGCTAGTATACACCTCAATAAAGTCAATTCTATTCAACACACTCAGATTATTAATAGACAGACTAATGTTAAGCAGAGCGCACACACACACACACACACACACACACACACACACACACACACACACCTCTGCATTGGCTACATGTAGTTTAGGTCTGACAAGTTCAGCTCCACCAGCGGTCAGTGGCAGTGGGTTGCTCTTCTCAGCAGCTCTGAAACACCTTGTGTTTTAATGGCTCCTGCACATTTCTGCTTCTGTATTTCTCTGTGACAGTGTTCAAATGGGACATGCACACTCCTGCCACCATAACTCATTTATTTTGTGCATCTAGTCCATGCTTTCTGGAAAAAAAAAGTCCGAGTGGGAACATGTGCTACACTGACATCCCCATCTAGCTCGAACCACCTCCAACCAGAGCTGCTGTCTGCATCCAGCTAAGTGCATCAGTTCATCATTGTGCAAACCAAAGTATAGCTGATACTGTTAACAAAACAACAATGTGACCATTTGATGGTAGAAAACTGCTCTGTGATGCTTTATGTCCACACTTGTTGCATTTTAATAGGTTTGGCCATCAGACTGGCATAGAGCTTCGATTAGCTCATCCAAAGATGCTATTGTGACTGAACACCACCGATGGAGTTAATCAGGACTGGGTCACCACGCATGCACGGTCAACTGCAATACTCAAAAATTGTTTCACCTGAACTCATCTCGAGTGGAAGATGAGATTTTAACACTGTAGGCTGACATTCAGCCGAGGTCCAGGGCTTGTGGACAATTTTGGAAGTTACTCACAGAGGAAAAGTACCCAGACATGAGGAAATGTGCTGCCTGCTTGACTGCATTATTCAGCTCTACTTATTTATGAGTCAGCCTTTTCCCACATGAAGATTATTAAGTCCAAATACCGTTCCACCATGACCGATGATCATTTGGAAGTCTGCTTGAGGCTGGTTAGCAGCAGCTTCTGTACTATGTAACCCTGGCAGATTCAATTCAGTGCAAGTCATCAGAGTAAGGTAATGATCAAAAATGTACAGAACTGTATTGTGCCATAAGGGTTCATGCAGTTATGCAAAGTACATCAACATATATACAGAATACTCAGTACATATATGCAGACATATATAAATATAAATACATTTATATATAGAGAGAAAGTGTTTTTTATGTAGGTAGGTCATTCTGATTTGGTCATTTTAAGTAGCTCACAAGCCAAAAAAGTGTGGGCACCCCTGATGCAGACCAAGAAGTCTCGATCCTGATCTAATGTTGCTCAAATCAAAAACACAGCATGGCCAAAAAACTGAAAAAAGGAGGAATGAAGAAAAGTGATATGTTTCAAGAGAAGTGGTTTGCTTTCGCTTCAGAAAAGACGACCACTTTGCTTGAGAGCGCAGCTCCAGTTTCGAGGTGGGGCAAAGGCTGACGGAGGCTGGTGGAGATGAGGAGGCCGAGGAGGCCGAGGAAGAGGTGGTGGGCGTGGTGGATACAGAGCTTTATACTGCCAAGCCGAAAACCAGCAATCAGCATGACTGACCGCCCCGACAACAGGTCATGTAATAACACCACACAATAAAAACGACTTTAACTTTGATAAGAACCATGAAGCGTGTGACTCGGACTTACACGGTGAGGTGTTAAACCTGGACAGATTTAATGCTAAGTTCAGAGGGAGAAAAACCTAACATCACTCTCAGTGTGTGAGGCCAGGACACAGTTTCTTTCTGTTTGACTCAGGGGCATGTAGGACTGTGTTAAGAGCAAGTGATGTTCCAGATAAGGTACAATTTTCAAAAGACAGAATGATAGTTCAATCAGCTACAAGACATAATGCTGTTGTAACCCTAATATCAATATTGAAACCTAATCCTCTACCGTCGATATGCCAGCACAAGCTGCTGAACTGATAACTGAACCTCAAACTAGGCAAAGATGAAAAGACAGCTATCTACACTGACGACCAGTTTGCCTTTTCACCCTTGTTTTGCACAGCAATGAAAGAATAGAGGAATGATTACATCGACAGGAAAACCTGCAACAAAGAACTTGCTATTACAACTACTAAACGCAATCCAACCGCCAGATAAAGTTACAGTATTAACCCCTGCGGCCCTCGCTCTCACCCAGAAGGAGCTCACAGTGAACACCCGAATGACACGACGGATTTGAAGTGGAACTGACTTCCTGATAGCTGAAGCAGGAGGAATGTGCTCCATCATTAATGGGCAGTGTTGCACTGTCATCCCGTCCTATTCTGGGGACGGACAGCAGCTGAGCCAAGTCTTGCAGAAACTGACAGAGCTTTCTGACATGATGCACGAGGCCGCAGGAGTAAATACTGACTACATGAGTTGGTTCAATGTTATGTTCTCCAGCTGGAAAGGACTGTTACCGACGACTGGAGGAGGAGGAGGCCTGGTGGTGATGTTGTTGATTCTGATGTGCTGTGGTCGCAGCATTTTTCCCTCTTAACGAGGACAATTTCTGCAAATTTCCATGCTTAAATGTATTTGCTTCAAAATGTTCCACAGGATGATGTTGGAGGTGAACCCCAAGAAAATGTAGAATTTAGGGCTGGACCTGAATAGCCGAATAGTTGACTATTCGTTGATCAGCTCATCATCAAGCTCTGCAGAAGCCTGATAACGATCCTGATCATTTGAATCAGGTGTGTTGGAAGAGGGAAACATCTGAAACATGCAGGATTGTGGCCCTCGACGACCAGGAATGGACAGCCCTGTCTTAGATAGTGTGACACAAGTGATACAAGTACTCGTCTATGTGGTTTAGTTGTGATTCAGTCTGCTAGTTATGCTAGTTTACGCTTCGCTATTACTATTAGTAAAAAAAAAAAAACCTGAGGGAAGAAAAGTCCAACATGACCTATACCTGTCCAAAAGGATGCAAAAAAAGTGAGCAACATAAAAAAAACCTGAATGAAATGCTTCAAAAACTGTCCAGAATGGCATAAAATCCTCCGTAATGACTTAAAATATGTCTGAAATTAATCACAATGACTCAACTTGTCTCAGATAACATAAATTTGTAAAAAATGACTGAGGGATAGTCTGAAATGAAATGAAATTACTTCAAAATGACTCAATAATTGCCCAAAATTACTCGAAACTTTTCCAAAATGATACAAATCTGCCAAAAATAACTCCCAATGGATCAAAATGACATAAACCTTTCTACAAGAACTACAAAATTGTCCAACATGGCTCAAAAACTGTGAAAGTAACTGTTTTTTTTTCTTCTCAAAATAGTATAAGACACTGGATATGGTTTAGAAATAATTAGAACATTTTAGAGATTACTGTTTAGGCATTTATTGCTTTAGCCAATTATTTTTGTGTTATTTCTACTTTTATTTATTATATCTGTTTATTATCCACTGATGAACATAAACACACTGTTCTTCATTCGTCTCTTTAATCCAATTACAAATATTTATATATTTATTCTGGACTCCGACAACAATAGAACCTTAATCCAGCAACAAATTGATGAATCAATCAGTTGTTATGTGTAAAAATAATTGCCAACATTTTTGATAATCAATCAATCGATTGGAGTTAAAGAAAAACGAAAAGATTTCAGCTTCTACAATATGAATATTTTCTAGATTCTTTATTCCTCTACAAAAACCCAAAGGAAGCAAACCCTACTACAGAAAACCTGGAAAACTGAGGAACAATATAAAACTGAAAAAAACAACAACTTCTGGGTAAAAGTAGGAGAATCAAAGTCATGTAAAATGGAAACGTGCCCTTTTCAAGTATTCATCCCTGTAACCGTTGTGTGTCAGAGCAAATACTAGCACACAAAGCACCAACATTTTTCTAACTTTTTTTCTACCAATCTGTTGCTTAATATACCACAGAATAATTTGTGCTTGCTGTCCTTTTAAAGCAAATAGCAAAAGGGCAGAGGACCAGCTGGGCCAGGCTTGACCTCATCTGACGAGCTGGCTACTCATCAAAATATTTATTTCCAGATTTAGGAGGGTATTAAAGGGGTAGAGGGGGGATGTTTTCCTTTCCCTAGTCAGAGGTGACTTAATTTCACATAAAGTAAACTCATTGGACATTTGTGCTATTTGTGCTACAAATGTATTATCACAGGCCCTGCGGTGTCATTTCTTTAATTTGTTAATAATAATCATTTGGCGACAGAAAATGTCGTCCTGCCAGTGGCATGAGGATACATGTGAAATGATAGATGAAGGAACAGTGTCTGACTACCGATCTGGAGAATATGACCACTTGAAATGGTCTTCTTATTACTGAAGCATTGATTGCAACTGGTTTCCGTCTGCAAGAAGCAGCGCTTGGATTGATTTCCATTTAAGTCCGTCAGCTAATGTTGTTTATGAAAAAACGAACCTGCTCCCAAGCACGTTTGTGGTGAGACTCAATCCAAGGATTTATTTTTAAGCTGCATATCGTTGCTTTTAAATGAATATTTTTTACAAAAGTTTTAGCCTGGACGTGGAAGCTTATCTTTTGCCTGATTTTCACTTTGGCACCTTCTAAGATAAGTACACTGAACAAAATATAAATGCAACAAGTAATAGTTTATTATATTCTTTTTTTTTTTTTTAACATACGGGAATATGTTGTTGTTGTTCCACCCCCAAGAATCTCTGGTAGCCACTATATCGGAGATGATAATGAGCCAATTCAGAGTGGGGCCATCGTCCAGAAATCACATCTCAGTCACACATCTGCGACACATAGTAGGGCTGTCGATGCTGCCCACTTACGGAACGTTGTCCCACTTTTCTGAAGAGTTAGTGGACATTTTTGGTTCCAGGATCAAATTGTCAGACATCCAGAGCTGTCTGAAACGTTTAGAAGCCAAATAGTGGAGCTGTGGACATTCAAGTGTCGGGCAGTAGCCCAAACTGACTCGCCAGCATCCAGCACACAAACAGCTCAATCTATGTGTCTCGTTATGAAATCTGTTGTCATCAGTGGCATCGTGCGTTTTGAATACAGCCACAGTTTATGGTCACTGTGAACTGATCCCACTATATGATCGTTGTCCTTTAAAACCTCACCTGAACAGCTGTTGGCTAAATGCAACACCTTTCTAGTCACAACAATAGAAATTAGATGTTTTAACTTTTTCTCTAAAGATAGACAGTCTTAAAAACTACTCCTGCCGCCTTCACCCAATCATTACTGCTTGTACACTTGGATCTACTATAATAGTATTTATTGTAAATACTGACATGCAGGTGGCATCGTATGCTGTTATTATAGGCTCTTTAACTGTTCCAAAGCACACTATGTTCCTCTGTGTGCATCTCCCACAGTACACAATCCCTCCTTCTGATTATGTAAGTTAGTAGAGACATGAGCAAGTCTCTAAGCTTGTGTACAGGTAGCAGGTGCAAGCTACGTGCATTATATACGATTCCTTTAATTTCTTTAGCCTTTATATTAACGACACGAAGCTGTGTAACGGTGCTAATTAAGTTAAAACCACCACCAACGTCCAGTGAACCTTCTTGACATTGAGCAGGCAGCTAGCAAATAATTAGCTTAGCATGCTAATCTACAGGTGCGACGCCAGGGTGACGTAACTACACGAGCGTAGGTTTGCAGGTAAAAACAAAGGAGTCGCTCACTCAAACGGTCATATCACCAAACACGCCACGTTTAAAGGGAAAAGCGAGAATTCATTTGATTACCTTCCTTTCACATTGTTGATGTTTTGTCAGCGTGTCACACTTATTCCGCTCCGACGCTCCGACGGTGCTGCTGCTAGATGGTTCCGCTTAGGAAAGCTTGACCGGAGTGAGACCCCTACTGGAGGGAGAGGGAACTGACGGAGCTGTCTGAGGTGCTGAAACACACCATATTGACCGGTCTGGTTGTGATTTTTCACAGTACTGATGCCCCACAGCTTGTCATGAATCAGCTACTGCTTGAGAACATGATCCTGATTTATATCTGGCTGCAGAGTGGCATTTTATTTATTTATTAAAGAGACAGTTACAAAAATGAAGACAGGAAGATCGCAACAATTAACACCACCTAATGTATAAATCACATTAGATAGGGAAGAT